>NC_091320.1:25793655-25831155 GCF_038502225.1 Cherax quadricarinatus | reverse complement strand
GACGAGATTGTAAATTTTCAGAGAATGGGGGGGTACGTGAAGGGGAGAAACCGACCAATCAAGCTGATTCTCAGGACAGAAACAGTGAGGAACAGGATCCTCCAAGAGAAACCAAGGTTGAAAAACTCGGAAGAGTACAAGAAGGTGTTCCTAGACAGAGACAGAACACAAACAGAGAGACAGCAGCTGAGGGAGAGGACAAAAAAGCGAAAGGAGATAGGAAAGGAAACAAGGATGGAACCAGCAGAGGTCAGTCAGAGCAGAACAGAGAAGCAAGGGCAAGCACACACACAACTATCCTCAGAACCTCACAACCTATCACACCATCCCAACACACACTACAATCCATACCCACAGCTTCCACCCAACCACCAATCATAGAATCCCACAGTATGCTACCAGGTCTCCCACCCCCACAGGTCCCCCAAACCACAGTATTGGAAAGAAAACTGAAGGTATGGTGCACAAATGCTGATGGAATAACAAACAAGTGGGAGGAGTGGCACGAAAGAGTCAAAGAGACATCACCGGACATCATAGCGCTCACAGAAACTAAGCTTACAGATATGATAACAGATGCCATCTTTCCAACGGGATACCAGATCCTGAGGAAAGACAGAAGGAACAATGGGGGTGGAGGAGTGGCACTGCTGATCAAACACCGATGGAATTTTGATGAGCTGGAGAGAGGAGACAGCGGAGAAGAAAGTGATTACATAGCGGGAATGCTTCACTCTGGAGGTCCCAAGGTGGTAATTGCAGTGATGTATAACCCACCACAGAACAGCAGGAGACCAAGGCATGAGTATGACGAGAGCAATAGAGCGATGGTTGACACACTGGCTGCAGTGGCCAGAAGAGCTCATGCATGCAGGGCAAAGCTCCTGATCATGGGCGACTTCAACCACAAGAAGATCAACTGGGAGAACTTGGAGCCACATGGGGGCCAAGATACATGGAGGGCTAAGATGATGGAGGTGGTACTGGAAAACTTCATGTACCAACACGTAAGGGACACTACAAGAGAGAGAGAAGAGGATGAGCCAGTAAGACTGGACTTAGTATTCACCTTGAGTAGTGCAGATATTGAGGACATCACATATGAAAGACCCCTTGGGGCCAGCGATCATGTGGTTTTGAGCTTCGAATACACAGTAGAGCTACAAGTGGGGGGGGGGGGGAAGCAGGAAGGCCAGGACAAATGAAACCAAGCTACAGGAAAGGGGACTACACGGGAATGAGGAACTTCCTGAACGAGGTTCAGTGGGACAGAGAACTGGCAGGGAAGCCAGTTAATGAGATGATGGAATATGCAGCAACAATGTGCAAGGAGGCTGAGGAGAGGTTTGTACCCAAGGGAAACAGGAATAATGAAAAAGCCAGGACGAGCCCATGGTTCACCCAAAGGTGCAAGAAGGCAAAAACCAAGTGTGCTAGGGAAATGAAGAAATATAGAAGGCAAAGGACCCAGGAGAATAAGGAGAGCAGTCGTAGAGCCAGAAACGAATATGCACAGATAAGAAGGGAGGCCCAACGACAATATGAAAACGACATAGCAGCGAAGCCAAATCTGACCCGAAGCTGCTATACAGCCACATCAGGAGGAAAACAACAGTCAAGGACCAGGTACTCAGGCTAAGGAAGGAAGGAGGAGAGACAACAAGAAATGACCGTGAAGTATGTGAGGAACTCAACAAGAGATTCAAAGAAGTGTTCACAGAGGAGACAGAAGGGGCTCCAGAGGGATGGAGAGGTGTGGCACATCACCAGGTGCTGGACATGGTACACACAACCGAGGAAGAAATGAAGAGGCTTCTGAGTGAGCTAGATACCTCAAAGACAATGGGGCCAGATAACATCTCGCCATGGGTCCTGAGAGAGGGAGCAGAGACACTATGTGTACCCCTAACAACAATATTCAATACATCTATCGAAACAGGGAGATTGCCTGAGGCATGGAAGACAGCAAATGTAGTCCCAGTCTTTAAAAAAGGAGACATGAAGCACTAAACTACAGACCAGTGTCACTGACATGTATAGTATGCAAAGTCATGGAGAAGATTGTCAGGAGAAGAGTGGTGGAACACCTAGAAAGGAATGATCTCATCAACAGCACCCAACATGGTTTCAGGGACGGGAAATCCTGTGTCACAAACCTACTGGAGTTCTATGACAAGGTGACAGCAGTAAGACAAGAGAGAGAGGGGTGGGTGGATTGCATTTTCTTAGATTGCAAGAAGGCGTTTGACACAGTACCACACAAGAGATTAGTGCAAAAACTGGAGGACCAAGCAGGGATAACAGGGAAGGCACTACAATGGATCAGGGAATATTTGTCAGGAAGACAGCAGCGAGTAATGGTACGTGGCGAGGTGTCAGAGTGGGCACCTGTGACCAGCGGGGTCCCACAGGGGTCAGTCCTAGGACTAGTGCTGTTTCTGGTATTTGCGAACGACATGACAGAAGGAATAAACTCTGAGGTGTCCCTCTTTGCAGATGATGTGAAGTTGATGAGGAGAATTCATTCGATCGAAGACCAGGCAGAACTACAAAGGGATCTGGACAGGCTGCAGACCTGGTCCAGCAATTGGTTCCTGGAGTTCAGTCCCACCAAGTGCAAAGTCATGAAGATTGGGGAAGGGCAAAGAAGACCGCAGACGGAGTACAGTCTAGGGGGCCAGAGACTACACACCTCACTCAAGGAAAAAGATCTTGGGGTGATTATAACACCAGGCACATCTGAAGCGCACATCAACCAGGAGATGCACAAATTAACATTAAGATTGACAACACTCTAATTACCAGAAATAATGGGGGCAAATTCCTAGGCTTATACCTTGACAACAACCTGAAGTTCAGCACCCATATCCAGCATATAACCAAAAAAGTATCCAAAACGGTTGGGATCCTCTCCAAGATACGATACTACGTGCCGCAAAATGCCCTTCTCACACTATACCACTCACTTATTTATCCATACCTCACCTATGCTATTTGTGCTTGGGGATCAACTGCAGCAACACACCTAAAGCCAATAATAACCCAACAAAAAGCTGCAGTAAGAATAATCACTAAATCCCATCCCTGGCAACACCCCCCCCCCCACTCTTCATAGACCTAAACTTACTCCCTGTTCAGTACATCCACACTTACTACTGTGCAATCTACATCTACAAGGCCTTAAACTCTAATATCAACCTTGACCTAAAACGCTTTCTTGATAGTTGTGACAGAACCCACAGGCATAACACCAGACACAAACATCTCTACGACATTCCCCGTGTCCGACTAAACCTTTACAAAAATTCAATGTATGTCAAAGGCCCTAAAATCTGGAATACCCTACCTGAGAACTCTAGAACTGCAGACACATTCATCACCTTCAAAACTACCATTAGAAAACATCTTATCTCCCTGATACACCCTGTCAACTACACGAATACCACCTGGTGGTTCACACTTACACTCACTGACTCATTTGACCATAAACAGAAATATTAATCTCAATCTTAAAATAATGAATCCTGTGATACTCCAATACTGAAACTATGTACTGTGCCAAAACAAAAGCATTTACATTGCTAAACTCACAAACTAGTATTTAGTCACTTAGCCATAATACCAACTTACCTCATAATTTGTAATATTTTACAATTAAGAATAAAACTAAGTCTGCCCGAAATGCCTAGCCATGCTAAGCGTTCTAGTGGTACACTCTGTAATCACTATTTTACTACATGTAAACCACACAATAACCAAATTTCTGTAAACTCAGCATTGTAATCCTTATAGAGAATAAACTTTGAATTTGAATTTGAAATAACTGCTGCAGCATATGGGCGCCTGGCAAACCTCAGAATAGCATTCCGACATCTTAATAAGGAGTCGTTCAGGACCCTGTACACCGTGTACGTTAGGCCCATATTGGAGTATGCGGCACCAGTTTGGAACCCACACCTAGCCAAGCACGTAAAGAAACTAGAGAAAGTGCAAAGGTTTGCCACAAGACTAGTCCCAGAGCTAAGAGGTATGTCCTATGAGGAGAGGTTAAGGGAAATCAATCTGACGACACTGGAGGACAGGAGAGATAGGGGGGACATGATAACGACTTACAAAATACTGAGAGGAATTGACAAGGTGGACAAAGACAGGATGTTCCAGAGATTGGACACAACAACAAGGGGACACAGTTGGAAGCTGAAGACACAGATGAATCACAGGGATGTTAGGAAGTATTTCTTCAGCCACAGAGTAGTCAGGAAGTGGAATAGTTTGGGAAGAGATTTAGTGGAGGCAGGATCCATACATAGCTTTAAGCAGAGGTACGATAAAGCTCATGGTTCAGGGAGAGTGACCTAGTGGTGACCAGTGAAGAGGCGGGGCCAGGAGCTCGGACTCCACCCCTGCAACCTCAACTAGGTGAGTACAACTAGGTGAGTACACACACACACACACACAGACACACACACACACACACACACACACACACACACACACACACACACACACATATATATATATATATATATATATATATATATATATATATATATATAAATATATATAATATATAATATATATATATATATATATATTTATATTTTTTTTTTAACAAACCGACCGTATCCGACCGAGGTGGGGTGGCCCAAAAAGAAAAACAAAAGTTTCTCTTTTTTAAATTTAGTAATTTATACAGGAGAAGGGGCTACTAACCCCTTGCTCCCGGCATTTTAGTCGCCTCTTACGACACGCATGGCTTACGGAGGAAGAATTCTGTTCCACTTCCCCATGGAGATAAGAGGAATTAAACAAGAACTAGAAAGAAAATAGCAGAAAACCCAGAGGGGTATGTGTCTATATATACGCTTGTACATGTATGTGTAGTGTGACCTAAGTGTAAGTAGAAGTAGCAAGACATACCTGAAATCTTGCATGTTTATGAGACTGAAAAAAGGACACCAGCAATCCTGCCATCACGTAAAACAATTACAGGCTTTCATTTTACACTCACTTGGCAGGACGGTAGTACCTCCCTGGGCGGTTGCTGTCTACCAACCTACTACCTAGGATTACCTTGGTATACATACATATACATACACACACATACACACACACACACACACACATATATATATATATATATATATATATAATATATATATATATATATATATATATATATATATATATATATATATATATATATATATATATATATATATATATATATATATATATATATATACAAGGTCGGTAGGGTCGAGTCCTGGCTGCCGCAGTTTGGTATATGATTTAAAATCACTTGTTTTGTGATTTCATTGCTATATAGACTGCTGGTTGAAGCGGGTATTCAAACAGGATGAGGCTGAAATTAATCCTTGAGATACCACTGCCACGAGTGTCCTCGTACCAAAATAAGATAAGATAAGATTTCGTTCGGTTTTTTAATTCCGGAGGGTTAGCCACCCAGGATAACCCAAGAAAGTCTGTGCGTTATCGAGGACTGTCTAACTTGTTTCCATTGGGGTCCTCAATCTTGTCCCCCAGGATGCGACCCACACCAGTCGACTAACACCCAGGTACCTATTCGCTGCTAGGTGAACATGACAACAGGTGTAAGGAAACACGTCGAAATGTTTACACCCGCCGGGAATCGAACCCGGGCGCTCCGGGCCGCCACAAGGCAAGCACATAGCTACGTGCTGTGTGCTTGGTTCTTGTAGGATCAGTAGCGTAGTGTTAAGGTGATGCATACATTATGCTGTCTCTAGAGGCGGTACAAGGTTCATAAGGTTGAGTACTGGCCTGCTGCAGTTTGGTAAATTATTTAAAATCACTTGTTTCGTGATTTCATTGCTCTCTCTCTTTCTCTCTTTCTCTCTCTCTCTCTCTCTCTCTCTCTCTCTCTCTCTCTCTCTCTCTCTCTCTCTCTCTCTCTCTCTCTCTCTCTATCTATATATATATATATATATATATATATATATATATATATATATATATATATATATATATATATATATATGCAATAAGATCACAGTAAACAGGTGATTTCAGAATATGCAAAACAACCACTCTGAAAATAATTGAATCTTGTTTCATAAAAAGCAGTTTTGACAATAATATGAATATTTCCTTTGGTTTATATAAATTAGATCCATTTATAATTAATAGAATTTGGGAAGAATTTAATAATACACTGGACAAATAATTTTTAAATTTTCTTGGGTAGAATAGTTTGTGGGGTGAGTTGTGCAAAGGACCTATCCAAGTTGGGTCGGCGCGCGTCAGGTGTTTAACCGTTGTGGGATCTGATAGTGAGGTGCTGGCCAGACCCCTTATATAGCTTCCTTGGATGCTTTACTTTCATAGTTCCTTGATAATGTGAGTAGTCACGAAAGCGCTTGGAATTTCCCTATTCTTTCAGAGTGGTTGTTTTGCATATATATATATATATATATAGATATATATATATATATATATATATATATATATATATATATATATATATATATATCAACAAGGCCGTCTCCCACCGAGGCAGGGTGACCCAGAAAGAAAGAAAATCACAAAAACACTTTCATCATCATTCAACACTTTCACCTCACTCATACATAATCACTGTTTTTGCAGAAGCTCCCAGATACAACAGTTTAGAAGCGTATATAAAGATATATAACATATCCCTCCAAACTGCCAATATCCCAAACCCCTCCTTTAAATTGCAGGCATTGTACTTCCCATTTCCAGTACTCAAGTCCGGCTATATAAAAAATAACCGGTTTCCCTGAATCCTTTCACAAAATATTGCCCTGATCACACTCCAACAGCTCGTCAGGTCCCAAAAACTATTTGTCTTCATTCACTGACATCTAACACGCTCACGCACTCTTGCTGGAAGTCCAAGCCCCTCGCCCACAAAACTTCCTTTACCGCCTCCCTCCAACCTTTTCGAGGACGACCCCTACCCCGCCTTCCTTCCCCTACAGATTAATAAGTCCTCCATGTCATTCTTCTTTGATCCATTCTCTCTAAATGACCAAACCACCTCAACAACCCCTCTTCAGCCCTGTGACTAATACTTTTATTAACTCCACACCTTCTCCTAATTTGCTTGAAGGCAGTGGAGATGTCCTTAGACAGGACATCTCCTCTGCCTTCAAGCGTCTCCTCGCTGCAGCATTTACAACCCAAGCTTCACTACCATTATACTACCACTACACTTTCATACATTCACTTCTTTGTCTCTATAGATAACTTTTTTGTCTCCACATATACATCAATGCACCACTCACCTTTTTTCCTTCATCAGCTCTATGACTAACCTCATCCTTCATAAAACCATCCGCTGACACGTCAACTCCCAAATATCTGAAAACATTCACTTCTTCCATACTCCTCCTCCTCAATTTGATATCCAATTTTTCTTTATCTAAATCATTTGATACCCTCATCACCTTACTCTTTTCTATGTTCACTTTCAACTTTCTACCTTTACACAATCTCCCAAACTCGTCCACTAACCTTTGCAATTTGTCTTTAGAATCTCCCATAAGCACAGTATCATCAGCAAAAAGTAATTGCATCAATTCCCATTTTGCATCTGATTCCCCGTAATTTAATCCCACCCCTCTCCCGAACACCCTAGCATTTACTTCTTTTACAAACTCATCTATAAATATATTAAACAACCATGATGACATTACACATCCCTGTCTAAGACCTACTCTTACCAGGAAGTAGTCTCCCTATCTTCAACACACCCTAACCTGAGCCTCACTTTCCTCATAAAAACTCTTTACAGCATTTAGTAACTTACCACCTATTCCATATACTTGCAACATCTGCCACATTGCTCCCCTATCCACGCTATCATATGCCTTTTCTAAATCCATATATGCAATAAAATTTTCCCTACCTTTATCTAAATACTGTTCACATATATGCTTCAATGTAAACACTTGATCTACACATCCCCTACCCACTCTAAAACCTCCTTGCTCATCCGCAATCCTACATTCTGTCTTACCTCTAATTCTTTCAATAATAACCCTACCGTACACTTTTCCTGGTATACTCAGTAAACTAGTTCCTCTATAATTTTTACAATCTCTTTTGTACCCCTTTCCTTATATATAGGAACTATACATGCTCTCTGCCAATCCCTAGGTACCTTCCCCTCTTTCATACATTTATTAAACAAAAATACCAACCACTCCAACACTATATCTCCCCCTGCTTTAACATTTCTGTCATGATTCAGTCAGTTCCAGCTGTTTTACCACCTTTCATTCTATGTAAGGCCTCACGCACCTCCCCCATATATATATACATGTATATATATATATATATATATCTATAGATATATATATATATATATATATATATATATATATATATATATATATACATATATATATAATTTTTTTTTTATTATCACACTGGCCGATTCCCACCAAGGCAGGGTGGCCCGAAAAAGGAAAACTTTCACCCTCATTCACTCCATCACTGTCTTGCCAGAAGGGTGCTTTACACTACAGTTTTTAAACTGCAACATTAACACCCCTCCTTCAGGGTGCAGGCACTGTACTTCCCATCTCCAGGACTCAAGTCCGGCCTGCCGGTTTCCCTGAACCCCTTCATAAATGTTACTTTGCTCACACTCCAACAGCACGTCAAGTATTAAAAACCATTTGTCTCCATTCACTCCTATCAAACAAGCTCATGCATGCCTGCTGGAAGTCCAAGCCCCTCGCACACAAAACCTCTTTTACCCCCTCCCTCCAACCTTTCCTAGGCTGACCCCTACCCTGCCTTCCTTCCACTACAGACTGATACACTCTTGAAGTCACTCTGTTTCGCTCCATTCTCTCTACATGTCCGAACCACCTCAACAACCCTTCCTCAGCCCTCTGGACAACAGTTTTGGTAATCCCGCACCTCCTCCTAACTTCCAAACTACGAATTCTCTGCATTATATTCACACCACACATTGGCCTCAGACATGATATCTCCACTGCCTCCAGCCTTCTCCTCGCTGCAACATTCATCACCCATGCTTCACACCCATATAAGAGTGTTGGTAAAACTATACTCTCATACATACCCCTCTTTGCCTCCAAGGACAAAGTTCTTTGTCTCCACAGACTCCTAAGTGCACCACTCACCCTTTTCCCCTCATCAATTCTATGATTCACCTCATCTTTCATAGACCCATCCGCTGACACGTCCACTCCCAAATATCTGAATACATTTACCTCCTCCATACTCTCTCCCTCCAATCTGATATCCAATCTTTCATCACCTAATCTTTTTGTTATCCTCATAACCTTACTCTTTCCTGTATTCACTTTTAATTTTCTTCTTTTGCACACCCTACCAAATTCATCCATCAATCTCTGCAACTTCTCTTCAGAATCTCCCAAAAGCACAGTGTCATCAGCAAAGAGCAACTGTGACAACTCCCACTTTATGTGTGATTCTTTATCTTTTAACTCCACGCCTCTTGCCAAAACCCTAGCATTTACTTCTCTTACAACCCCATCTATAAATATATTAAACAACCACGGTGACATCACACATCCTTGTCTAAGGCCTACTTTTACTGGGAAATAATTTCCCTCTTTCCTACATACTCTAACTTGAGCCTCACTATCCTCGTAAAAACTCTTCACTGCTTTCAGTAACCTACCTCCTACACCATACACCTGCAACATCTGCCACATTGCCCCCCTATCCACCCTGTCATACGCCTTTTCCAAATCCATAAATGCCACAAAGACCTCTTTAGCCTTATCTAAATACTGTTCACTTATATGTTTCACTGTAAACACCTGGTCCACACACCCCCTACCTTTCCTAAAGCCTCCTTGTTCATCTGCTATCCTATTCTCCGTCTTACTCTTAATTCTTTCAATAATAACTCTACCATACACTTTACCAGGTATACTTAACAGACTTATCCCCCTATAATTTTTGCACTCTCATTTGTCCCCTTTACCTTTATACAAAGGAACTATGCACGCTCTCTGCCAATCCCTAGGTACCTTACCCTCTTCCATACATTTATTAAATAATTGCACCAACCACTCCAAAAGTATATCCCCACCTGCTTTTAACATTTCTATCTTTATCCCATCAATCCCGGCTGCCTTACCCCCTTTCATTTTACCTACTGCCTCACGAACTTCCCCCACACTCACAACTGGCTCTTCCTCACTCCTACAAGATGTTATTCCTCCTTGCCCTATACACGAAATCACAGCTTCCCTATCTTCATCAACATTTAACAATTCCTCAAAATATTCCCTCCATCTTCCCAATACCTCTAACTCTCCATTTAATAACTCTCCTCTCCTATTTTTAACTGACAAATCCATTTGTTCTCTAGGCTTCCTTAACTTGTTAATCTCACTCCAAAACTTTTTCTTATTTTCAACAAAATTTGTTGATAACATCTCACCCACTCTCTCATTTGCTCTCTTTTTACATTGCTTCACCACTCTCTTAACCTCTCTCTTTTTCTCCACATACTCTTCCCTCCTTGCATCACTTCTACTTTGTAAAAACTTCTCATATGCTAACTTTTTCTCCCTTACTACTCTCTCTACATCATCATTCCACCAATCGCTCCTCTTCCCTCCCGCACCCACTTTCCTGTAACCACACACACACACACACACACACACACACACACACACACACACAAACACACACACACACACATATATATAAATATATATATATATATATATATATATATATATATATATATATATATATATATATATATACATACATATATATATATATATATATATATATATATATATATATATATATATATATATATATATATATATATATATATATGTCGTGCCGAATAGGCAGAACTTGCGATCTTGGCTTAAATAGCAACGTTCATCTTGCCATATAGGACAAGTGAAAATTTGTGTATGCAATAATTTCGCCAAAATAATTCTGAACCTAACGAAAAAAACATATTTCACTCTGTTTGTTTAGTATTAAATTATTGTAAACAAATCTAAAATATATTTAGTTGGGTTAGGCTAAAATAAATTGTTCTTGCTATAATAAGGTTAGGTAAGTTTTCTAAGATTCTTTTGATGCAAAATTATAAATTTTTACATCAACATTAATGAAAAAAATATATCTTTAAACGTATAATAGAAAATTTTAGAAAAGACTTAATTTTACATGAGTTCTTGCTAATTGGCCAGTTTTACCTGTTAGCACGACATATATATATATATATATATATATATATATATATATATATATATATATATATATATATATATATATATATATATATATATATTGTGTTTGTTTATATATAAACAAATTAAAATCTATTTATATATATATATATATATATATATATATATGAAAAAATATATATATATATATATATATACACACACACATATATATATATATATATATATATATATATATGTATATATATATATATATATATATATATATATATATATATATATATATATATATATATATATATATATATATATATATATATATATATATATATATATATATATATATATATATATATATATATATATATATATATATATATATATATATATATATATATATATATATATATATATATATATATATGTCGTGCCGAATAGGCAGAACTTGCGATCTTGGCTTAAACCGCTGGTACCCAACACATTTTCATCCACGCAATCGTACTCTCTTCTGTAAAGACTTCTCTATATTCTCTTCTATAAAACTGGACTTGATTAGTCAGAAGTAAATGATCTAAATGACCGATCATTTCCCTCTTCTCATTGCTTCTAATACTTATGCCCAGCCTGCTAGTGGCACCCACTGGCAGTCTGAGTAAGCAGATTGGGCACTCTGTTTACTACATAAAGTATCTTTACAGCACGATGTTCCTCCTGATTGATCCTCTGCAGAAGAGTTGTTGCAGTTCTCTTCCACTTTTTTTTTCTCTTTGCAATAGTTTAGTTAGTTTAATATGTTTATTATGCACCCCATACCCATCCTGTGGGCGGTTGTCAAAAGATTACAAAGGTATATAATGGGTCCAGGGACTAGACCCCAAAGTTATGATAGCTGAACTAGTTACAAAGGTAATGAACTCCTGGTAGATATGGTCACAGTCATGGCAAGTTACAAAGGTAATGAACCACTGATACGTCCACACCTGGTCACAATTGTAATGAGTTATAAATACAAATATTAAGTGGATCATACATAAATAACAAAAAAGGCACAATACCGTGACTGGAACGATACACAAATAACCCGCACATAAAAGAGAGAAGCTTACGACGACGTTTCGGTCCGACTTGGACCATTGACAAAGTCACACTGTGTGTGACTTTGTCAATGGTCCAAGTTTGTGTATGGGTCATACACCCACACTAGCGCGCGCGCACACACATACACACACGAGGGCGCACGCACAGACATATGCACACGAGCGTACAAATATATGCATACACACACACACACACACACACACACACACACACACACACACACACACACACACACACACACACACACACACACACACACACACACACACACACACACACACACACACACACACACACACACACACACACACACACATTAGATTAGTAGAAGAGCCAGAAACGAGTATGCACAGATAAGGAGGGAGGCCCAGCGACAGTATGAAAACGACATAGCATCGAAAGTCAAATCTGACCCGAAACTGCTGTATAGCCACATTAGGAGGAAGACAACAGTCAAGGACCAGGTGATAAGGCTGAGGAAAGAAGGTGGAGAACTCACAAGAAACGATCAAGAGGTATGTGAGGAGCTCAACACGAGATTTAAGGAAGTATTTACAGTAGAGACAGGAAGGACTCTGGGGGGACAGACCAGATGGGGACACCAGCAAGGAATACACCAACAAGTGTTGGACGACATACATACAGATGAGGAGGAGGTGAAGAAACTGCTAAGGGACATCGATACCTCAAAGGCAATGGGACCAGACAACATCTCCCCGTGGGTCCTTAGAGAGGGAGCAGATATGTTGTGCGTGCCACTTACCACAATCTTCAACACATCCCTGGAAACTGGGCAACTACCTGAGGTATGGAAGACGGCAAATGTAGTTCCCATTTTTAAAAAAGGAGACAGAAAAGAGGCACTAAACTATAGACCTGTGTCATTGACGTGTATAGTATGCAAAATTATGGAGAAGATTATCAGGAGGAGAGTGGTGGAGCACCTGGAACTGAACAGGAGTATAAATGCCAACCAGCACGGATTCACGGAAGGCAAATCCTGTGTCACAAACCTTCTGGAGTTTTATGATAAAATAACAGAAGTAAGACAAGAGAGAGAGGGGTGGGTTGATTGCATCTTCTTGGACTGCAAGAAGGCCTTTGACACAGTTCCTCACAAGAGATTAGTGCAGAAGCTAGAGCATCAGGCGCATATAACAGGAAGGGCACTGCAATGGATCAGAGAATACCTGACAGGGAGGCAACAACGAGTCATGGTACGTAATGATGTATCACAGTGGGCACCTGTGACGAGCGGGGTCCCACAGGGGTCGGTCCTATGACCAGTGCTATTTTTGGTATATGTGAACGACATGACGGAAGGGTTAGACTCAGAAGTGTCCCTGTTTGCAGATGATGTGAAGTTAATGAGGAGAATTAAATCTGATGAGGACCAGGCAGGACTTCAAAGAGACCTGGACAGACTGGACACCTGGTCCAGCAAATGGCTTCTCGAATTTAATCCTGCCAAATGCAAAGTCATGAAGATGGGGGAGGGGCACAGAAGACCACAGACAGAGTATAGGCTAGGTGGCCAAAGACTGCAAACCTCACTCAAGGAGAAAGATCTTGGGGTGAGTATAACACCGAGCATGTCTCCGGAAGCACACATCAATCAGATAACTGCTGCAGCATATGGGCGCCTGGCAAACCTGAGAACAGCATTCCGATACCTTAGTAAGGAATCATTCAAGACACTGTACACCGTGTATGTCAGGCCCATACTGGAGTATGCAGCACCTGTTTGGAACCCGCACTTGATAAAGCACGTCAAGAAACTAGAGAAAGTACAAAGGTTTGCGACAAGGTTAGTTCCAGAGCTAAGGGGAATGTCCTATGAGGAAAGATTAAGGGAAATCGGCCTGACCACACTGGAGGACAGGAGGGTCAGGGGAGACATGATAACGACATATAAAATACTGCGTGGAATAGACAAGGTGGACAAAGACAGGATGTTCCAGGGAGGGGACACAGAAACAAGAGGCCACAATTGGAAGTTGAAGACACAAATGAGTCAGAGAGATAGTAGGAAGTATTTCTTCAGTCATAGAGTTGTAAGGCAGTGGAATAGCCTAGAAAATGACGTAGTGGAGGCAGGAACCATACACAGTTTTAAGACGAGGTTTGATAAAGCTCATGGAGCGGGGAGAGAGAGGGCCTAGTAGCAACCGGTGAAGAGGCGGGGCCAGGAGCTAGGACTCGACCCCTGCAACCACAAATAGGTGAGTACAAATAGGTGAGTACACAGGAGGAGAGTGGTGGAGCACCTGGAACGGAACAAGAGTATAAATGCCAACCAGCACGGATTCATGGAAGGCAAATCCTGTGTCACAAACCTTCTGGAGTTTTATGATAAAATAACAGAAGTAAGACACGAGAGAGAGGGGTGGGTTGATTGCATCTTCTTGGACTGCAAGAAGGCCTTTGACACAGTTCCTCACAAGAGATTAGTGCAGAAGCTAGAGCATCAGGCGCATATAACAGGAAGGGCACTGCAATGGATCAGAGAATACCTGACAGGGAGACAACAACGAGTCATGGTACGTAATGATGTATCACAGTGGGCACCTGTGACGAGCGGGGTCCCACAGGGGTCGGTCCTAGGACCAGTGCTATTTTTGGTATATGTGAACGACATGATGGAAGGGTTAGACTCAGAAGTGTCCCTGTTTGCAGATGATGTGAAGTTAATGAGGAGAATTAAATCTGATGAGGACCAGGCAGGACTTCAAAGAGACCTGGACAGACTGAACACCTGGTCCAGCAAATGGCTTCTCGAATTTAATCCTGCCAAATGCAAAGTCATGAAGATAGGGGAAGGGCACAGAAGACCACAGACCGAGTATAGGCTAGGTGGCCAAAGACTGCAAACCTCACTCAAGGAGAAAGATCTTGGGGTGAGTATAACACCGAGCATGTCTCCGGAAGCACACATCAACCAGATAACTGCTGCAGCATATGGGCGCCTGGCAAACCTGAGAACAGCATTCCGATACCTTAGTAAGGAATCGTTCAAGACACTGTACACCGTGTATGTCAGGCCCATACTGGAGTATGCAGCACCTGTTTGGAACCCGCACTTGATAAAGCACGTCAAGAAACTAGAGAAAGTACAAAGGTTTGCGACAAGGTTAGTTCCAGAGCTAAGGGGAATGTCCTATGAAGAAAGATTAAGGGAAATCGGCCTGACGACACTGGAGGACAGGAGGGTCAGGGGAGACATGATAACGACATATAAAATACTGCGTGGAATAGACAAGGTGGACAAAGACAGGATGTTCCAGGGAGGGGACACAGAAACAAGAGGCCACAATTGGAAGTTGAAGACACAAATGAGTCAGAGAGATATTAGGAAGTATTTCTTCAGTCATAGAGTTGTAAGGCAGTGGAATAGCCTAGAAAATGACGTAGTGGAGGCAGGAACCATACACAGTTTTAAGACGAGGTTTGATAAAGCTCATGGAGCGGGGAGAGAGAGGGCCCAGTAGCAACCGGTGAAGAGGCGGGGCCAGGAGCTAAGACTCGACCCCTGCAACCACAAATAGGTGAGTACACACACACACACACACACACACACACACACACACACACACACACACACACACACACACACACACACACACACACACACACACACACACACACACACACACACTCAGGCGCAGACAAGGGGACCGTAAGCAACAAAGGAGACATGCCGTACGCGAAGGCCCTATCAGACCCACGTGGGGCCTGGAAAAGAGGAGGAGCACACTAAGATCAAATGACAGGTCCGAAGACAATGAGGGTATGCTATATGCAGAGATTCTAACAGCCAACTACAGCAGCAAGGGACAGCTGGTCATGAAAGACAGTTCAATGAGAATAGAAGTTTCAGATATGACAGGGACTGAAAGCAAGAGCATGTCAATGGAAGGAAATAAAATGCCTCAGAGGAAGCAGATGGAGACTCAGTGGGAGGAGGAAAGGGCGAGGTCAGTTTTTGTGTACGGGCTCCAAGAAGCCAAGGGGGACAACTTCGAAGAAATAAAACAGAAGGAGAAAAAAATGATTGAAGGCATCATGAAAATAATAGGTGAGGGCGATATGACCCAGGTGACAAATTTTCAGAGAATTGGGTGGTTTGCGAGTGGAAGGATACGGCCTGTCAAAGTAATTTTCAAGGAAGAATCAGTTCGAACCAGGATTCTGCAAGAGAAAGCAAGACTGAGGGACAAACAAGGGTACCAGAGAGTATACCTCGACTGCGACAGAACACAAGAAGAAAGGAATACACTGAAAGAGAGGGTATAGAGACGCAAGGAGGAACGAGAGACAATGACGAAGATGAGCAGGACCCAGACACAGGAGGAAGGGCAAACACACCCCACAGAATCTCCCACCAAAAGACTCCAACTGCGACATTCCCAACGCAACTGAGCAACCTATACTACAACCCACTCACTGTTCCCTCTGCCACCAACCCCCATATCACAAACCTCACCCCAACAGCTGTCCCTTATGGGCATTGTGACCCCACCCCCATCATCACAAACCCCACCTACACCACAGCCCCATATAGGCCCCAACCAAGGTTCTCGCTCCCCCAATCAAAATATTTTTGCATGACCACAGTGATATAAAAGAAATTGAAAGTTTGGTACACAAATGCGGATGGAATAACGAATAAACATGAGGAGTGGAACGAAAGAATCAGTGAAAAATCCCCAGACATCATAGCAGTCACAGAAACAAAACTTGCTGAGACAATAACAGACACAATCTTCCCAATGGGATATCAGATCCTGAGAAAGATAGAAGGAGTAGAGGGGGAGGAGGGGTTGCACTGCTCATAAAACACCGATGGGGATTTGAGGAAATGGAAGGCATGGACATGATTGGAGAAAGAGACTACATTGTAGGTACAATTCAGTCCGGAGAACATAAAGTAGTCATTGGAGTGATGTATAACCCACCACAGAACTGCAGGAGGCCAAGAGAGGAGTATGAAGAAAACAACAGGGTGATGGTGGACACACTGGCTGAGGTGGCAAGAAGAGCTCACTTGAACAGAGCAAAGTTACTGGTAATGGGCGATTTCAACCACAGGGAGATCGACTGGGAAAACCTGGAGCTACATGGGGGTCCCGAAACATGGAGAGCCAAGATGATGGATGTGGTACTTGAAAACTTCATGCATCAACATGTCAGGGACACAACCAGAGAGAGAGGGGAGGATGAGCCAGCAAGACTGGATCTTGTGTTCACCCTGAGCAGTTCAGACATTGAGGACATCACTTACGAGAGGCCCCTTGGAGCTAGCGATCACGTGGTTCTGAGTTTTGATTATATAGTAGAGTTACAAGTGGAGAAGGTAACAGGAACTGAAGGGGACAGGTCAAACTATAAAAGGGGAGACTACACAGGTATGAGAAACTTCCTGCAGGAGGTTCAGTGGGACAGAGAAATGGTAGGAAAATCAGTAAACGAGTTTAGTTTAATATGTTTATTATGCACCCCATACCCATCCTGTGGGCGGTAGTCAAAAGATTACAGAGGTACATAATTGGTCCAGGGACTGGACTCCAAAGATTTGATAGCTGAGCAAGTTACAAAGGTAATGAACTAGATCTGGTCACAATCATGACCAAGTTACAAAGGTAATGAGCTCCAGGTTGAGCTGGTCACACTCATGAATAATTGCAAAGGTAATGAATCATAAACACATTAATCATGAGAATTTACAAAGGTAATGAGCTCCAGGTAGAGCTGGTCACAATCATGACAAGTTTCAAAGGTAATGAATGATAAACACGTTATGACATGATTACAATCATAGACAAATTACAGAGTAATGAGCAGTTAACAAACATAGTAGGGAATTCATCCAATGCCCCAACAACAGATGTTGCTAGGTGCCTGTCTCTCCTCGGTAGACAGCCATTGCAAACAGCAGCAAGTTGCCCAGGGATCTGCTGCCTGCACGAGCACCATCGACCCTCCCCAAGAGGTCCAAGAAGCCAGTGACTCCATTAGCAGCCCGATGGAGAGCTGCCCTAGGGACATGTCAGCGTCCTGGTGGACGCCAAGTTGATTGAAGATCCCAGGCCCTCGTGTGTATGGATGTTGAAGCTTGAGGAACTGAGTACACACTGCCTGTGGCACACCTGGCAGCTGCCTCGCGGTCGAACTCCACGATGCTGTCCCTGTAGCGGAAGTTCCTGTGAGCCCGGCACTCCCTGCGGCTGCAGTACCATCGCTGACATCGTGGGTTAGGGGAGAAGTACCCTCTACAGATGGGGTGGCGCTGGGAGTTGGGTGGGTGAGGCGGGGGAGTCGGGCAGGGGTGAGGCGTTATGAGAGGGTCACTGTTTACTACACACGCCCTCCCCCTCCCCCCCAGCGGAGAGGGGGGGAGGCGCTGACTGGTCCTGACTCTACAACACCAAACCCTCTTAAAACTGCACAACACTTCAACTATTTACGCTGAAACGATGCACTGGGATGTCCGTTCGCTGCTCTGGTATCTTCTCAAAGCATTCACTCTGAGTTCTGTTAAGTAGGGACCTGGTCAGCCTCTTTGACCAGGAGCTATCCTTGAAAATCCCGCAGCTAGCCCGCTACACTACCTGCCGCGTCGGCCATGCCAACGGATCAGGTGTCAGTAAACGAGATGATGGAATATGTGGCAACAAAGTGCAAGGAGGCAGAGGAAAGGTTTGTTCCCATGGGAAACAGAAAAAATAGGAAGACCAAAACGTGTCCTTGGTTTACCCGAAGGTGTAGGGAGGCAAAAACTAACTGCAACAGAGAATGGAAAAGGTACAGGAGGCATAGGACCCAGGAAAACAAGGAGATTAGTAGAAGAGCCAGAAACGAGTATGCACAGATAAGGAGGGAGGCCCAGCGACAGTATGAAAACGACATAGCATCGAAAGTCAAATCTGACCCGAAACTGCTGTATAGCCACATTAGGAGGAAGACAACAGTCAAGGACCAGGTGATAAGGCTGAGGAAAAAAGGTGGAGAACTCACAAGAAACGATCAAGAGGTATATGAGGAGCTCAACACGAGATTTAAGGAAGTATTTACAGTAGAGACAGGAAGGACTCTGGGGGGACAGACCAGATGGGGACACCAGCAAGGAATACACCAACAAGTGCTGGACGACATACATACAGATGAGGAGGAGGTGAAGAAACTGCTAAGGGACATCGATACCTCAAAGGCAATGGGACCGGACAACATCTCCCCGTGGATCCTTAGAGAGGGAGCAGATATGTTGTGCGTGCCACTTACCACAATCTTCAACACGTCCCTGGAAACTGGGCAACTACCTGAGGTATGGAAGACGGCAAATGTAGTTCCCATTTTTTAAAAAAAAGGAGACAGAAAAAAGGCACTAAACTATAGACCTGTGTCATTGACGTGTATAGTATGCAGAGTTATGGAGAAGATTATCAGGAGGAGAGTGGTGGAGCACCTGGAATGGAACAAGAGTATAAATGCCAACCAGCACGGATTCTTGGAAGGCAAATCCTGTGTCACAAACCTTCTGGGGTTTTATGATAAAATAACAGAAGTAAGACACGAGAGAGAGGGGTGGGTTGATTGCATCTTCTTGGACTGCAAGAAGGCCTTTGACACAGTTCCTCACAAGAGATTAGTGCAGAAGCTAGAGCATCAGGCGCATATAACAGGAAGGGCACTGCAATGGATCAGAGAATACCTGACAGGGAGGCAACAACGAGTCATGGTACGTGAAGAGGTATCACAGTGGGCACCTGTGACGAGCGGGGTCCCACAGGGGTCAGTTCTAAGACCAGTGCTATTTTTGATATATGTGAACGACATGATGGAAGGAATAGACTCTGAAGTGTCCCTGTTCGCAGATGATGTGAAGTTGATGAGAAGAATTAAATCGGATGAGGATGAGGCAGGACTGCAAAGAGACCTGGACAGGCTGGACATGTGGTCCAGTAATTGGCTTCTCGAATTCAATCCAGCCAAATGCAAAGTCATGAAGATTGGGGAGGGGCAAAGAAGACCGCAGACAGAGTATAGGCTAGGTGGACAAAGACTACAGACCTCACTCAGGGAGAAAGACCTTGGGGTGACCATAACACCGAGCACATCACCGGAGGCACATATCAACCAAATAACTGCTGCAGCATACGGGCGCCTGGCAAACCTGAGAATAGCGTTCCGATACCTTATTAAGGAATCGTTCAAGACACTGTACACTGTGCATGTTAGGCCCATACTGGAGTATGCAGCACCAGTCTGGAACCCACACCTGGTCAAGCACGTCAAGAAGTTAGAGAAAGTACAAAAGTTTGCAACAAGGCTAGTCCCAGAGCTAAGGGGAATGTCCTATGAAGAAAGATTAAGGGAAATCGGACTGTCGACACTGGAGGACAGAAGGGTCAGGGGAGACATGATGACGACATACAAGATACTGCGGGGAATAGACAAGGTGGACAAAGACAGGATGTTCCAGGGAGGGGACACAGAAACAAGAGGTCACAAGTGGAAGCTGAAGACTCAGACGAGTCACAGGGACGTTAGGAAGTATTTCTTCAGTCATAGAGTTGTCAGGAAGTGGAATAGCCTAGCAAGTGAAGTAGTGGAGGCAGGAACCATACATAGTTTTAAGAAGAGGTATGATATAGCTCAGGAAGCAGAGAGAGAGAGGTCCTAGTAGCGATCAGTGAAGAGGCGGGGCCAGGAGCTGAGTCTCGACCCCTGCAACCACAATTAGGTGAGTACAATTAGGTGAGTACACACACACACACACACACACACACACACACACACACACACACACACGCACACGCACACGCATACACACACATGTGCCTAGGACAAAATGGTAACTAACACACACACACACACACACACACACACCTACCACACACGGGACCTAGTAGCGATCAGTGAAGAGGCGGGGCCAGGAGCTGAGTCTCGACCCCTGCAACCACAATTAGGTGAGTACAATTAGGTAAGTACACACACACACATGGTAATGCATTATTTACAGCTAGCAAAGTCAGGATATTTCTCCAGAATGGTCTGTAATATACCACTGTGGATAAAATAAACCATACCAACGGGCGGGATTTGAACCCGCGGTCAGAGAGTCTCAAAACTCCAGACCGTCGCGTTAGCCACTGGACCAGCTAGCCACGATAAGATTCGTCCAACTAGGTATATTTCTACACCATAGGAAGGTTAGCATAGGCACCACTGTGACCACAAATGCAAGTCATGTTGACGGCAGTGAGGGGACTTGAGCTAGAGTTCGTCACGGCCACGCTAGCTGGTCACAGTGGTGCCTATGCTAACCTTCCTATGGTGTAGAAATATACCTAGTTGGACGAATCTTATTGTGGCTAGCTGGTCCAGTGGCTAATGCGACGGTCTGGAGTTTTGAGACTGACCGCGGGTTCAAATCCCGCCCGTGGTATGGTTTGTTTGCAATCGTGTCATTACGATTTCGTGAGTCGTGGATAAAATACTTTGCCATTTCTTGAACATTTCTGAGTGAGGTATTTCTAAATTCATTAATTTGATCACACTCCAGTACATAATGACGCAGGGTGTGACAATAGTCCATCTGGCAAAGTTTACATTTCGTTTGGTCTACATCTGGTGGTGGTGATTTAACCTGCCATAGATACTTGTAACCCAGCCGGAGCCGGGCGGTAGTGACATCCAAGAGTCTGCTTATCTTGTTGGATGCACCATAGACATGTGGCTCCTCCTGCATGATGGAATGATGATAGATGGACTGACTTGTCAATCTCCCTAAGTCTTAAGTCAATAAAGTTCATTTGAAGTTCTTTTCGTATTATTGTTCTCAAACTGCTCACTGACAACCCAAGATTGTAATCTACCCCCTCTTTGAAAGCATACAGCTTAGCCAATTTATCAGTTCTATCATGCATCTGAAGACCAATGTGAGATGGAATCCACAGCATGTGCACTCTGACTCCACTGTCCACAATCTTACCATATCTATGTCTGGCTTCTGACACAAGCATGCCACAATTTATACTTAATGAGTTGAGAGCAATTATGGATGACAGAGAATCAGTTACAATTAAAGTGTCAACCTTAGATACATAGATGCATTTGAGTGCAAGGAGTATGGCAAACAGTTCTGTTTGATGGGTAGAGACCCAGTTATTGATGCGTGCTCCAATTTCTTTATGAGAGCCATCACTCTGTATGACAACAGCAGCACTACCAGCTGCACCAGTGGACTGGTGAACAGAACCATCAACGTAAATAATTTGTGAAAGAGTGTTCTGTGTGACTAAGTTATCAATACAGCTTAAGGCATCATGTTTGGCTTCAGTACGAAGCTTTGGTTGTGATTTAAGAAGAGTTTTGGGGGGAAATGGAGGAATGGTAGTTTGGAATGGGGTAATATCCCATGGAGCAGGGAAATGCCTCTGTTGTCTAACTTGACATAGATCACGTAGCTGGTTCATGCGGAGGTCAGTTTCATTTTTTTTCGATCCATCTGGAAGGATGTTCACCAGTGCTGAGGAAAGTTTGGAGGGCTTCTGTGCAGGGGTTTGAATGGGCTAGCCTAAGCATATTGACCCCAATAAGGATATTTCTTTCAGTAACACGATCTCTGATGCTTGGAATATTAAGTTCTTTCCGCATATTTAAAATTTTGGCAGTACGAGGGCATCCTAGAATGATCCTCATTGCTTCGTTTTGCAGTTTTTCCAGCCCTCCAAGCTTCGAGTCAGACACAAGAGCAAGTAGTGGCGCCGCATAATCAACCAATGATCTAATATAAGCAAGATACATTATTTTCGCAATTTTAACATTAGCTCCATACCTGGGATGAAAACCTGCCACAACTCTAAGTGCTCTCAGCCTTTCTTTGTATTGGCGACAAAGTCTCGTTACAACAGGTCCAAGTAGTGGGACCTCAAAGCCTAGATACCTGTATCTGCTTACATATTCTAGAAGAGACCCATCATGCAACTGGATCTGACGAACTGTGCCTCTCTGCCGAGGAGGACGCCTGTTGAGTATCTTTGTTTTATCCCCTGAGATTATTAACCCCAGGTCCTGACAAGAGGCTAGTACATGATTAAGAATGTTTTGGGTGTTGGAGAATCCGGTGGTGTGAATCATTATATCATCAGCAAAACTAACCATATAATGATGGGGCTGGCTAGGCATAGCATTAAGTAAGGCATTAATCAGAATATTGAAAAGGGTGGGACTAAGCACACCTCCCTGTGGGGTTCCTAATTCAAAGTCTTTAGTTACACTTCTATGTCCCTGGAACAACACAGGCGACTTTCTGTTGGACAGGTAACCCTTAATCCAGCGGAGAAGCCATCTTCTAACATCCATTCTGGCAAGTTCACTAATGATTACATGTCGGTTGGCTACATCAAAAGCGGATTTAAGGTCAAGGATCGACTACAATTCCCAAACCTCTGAAAAACATTATCAGAAATGTGTCCCCTGGTGGTCTTGACTGTGCTTACATTGTTATAAATATGCTGCCATTACAATAGTTTTACAAGCTTGTTCCTGACTTTTAAACACGTAAGAGCACATGTGTGTCGTGTTATACAGGTGGCGAAATGTACTTATCAGCGAGTTTACTTGTCCACTATAACTACCACTTCCAGCCTAGTCTGGAAAAAAATACAAATATTAGCTGGAAGGTACTCTCCGGACCCTGCTCTTGTTCTTACAGTTGCTGGCGATTGCTTTGGGGATCCTGTTGAATGTGGAACCACAATTGTATTGTACCAACTATGACTTAAATTTTGCTTTAACATTAACCTCCACCATTGCTAACCAATACCCTTGCACTCCCCTACCCCTCACTCAGTGCTACATTCCTATTTTCACACATCCCTTCCTTATTATTATTTATTATTATTAAAGATTCGCCGGTATTCTCCCGGCCCGGGCCTTGTCCAAGTGGTGGCCCGGCCTTGGCTCCCTCTTTAGGGAGTGTCTGAGACCTAAGTCTCCCATGGGAGGAGGCACAAGTACCTCCTCATCTTTGGGACCAACTGTCCCCAGGCCTAGCCACAAGCTAGGCCTCTGTGGTCTGCCATCCCCGCCCCAAGAGAGCAAATGGGAATGACAGTCTTATGAGCTAAAAGCTCGGGCTCAGGCACCTACCCTACCCTAGAAGGGTTAGGCATGGTGTCGATACACATCCCTTCCTTCAGCGCTATATGACCCATACAAGTTTAGTGCTTAAATTATATTATTATTATTATTTTATTATAATTATAATTACTGATATTTTCAGCATTATTATTATTATTATTATTATTATTATTATTATTATTATTATTATTATTATTATTTCCATGATTATAATAATCCAATAATACCAGGATTCTCTGCGTATACATACACACATAATGAATTAAGTTTACCTGCCAGACTTCATGCACTTTATTTCATTTTCACGCAGGGTTGTATAACCCACACGGGTTTAGCAATTTATCTCTAATAAATTAAATTATCTAGTAATAATTCACGTCTGCTGAGAGACTACTGGATTACTGATACTATGTTTACATCGTGTAGGTCAACATTATTAAATTGCTACTATGTAAAATACATTCATTTAACAAATTTGAAAATTTTTTGGGATATAATACTGTACTAAGATATTAGAAAACACATTGGTGAAAATTATAAAAAAAATTGCGTCTATGATGAAGTCTGAGTATTAGAGATATAAGATAAACAGATAAGTGCAGAAGATAACATTCTTTTTGTAATCTTTCTTGATATATATTTAATACATATATATAAAAATATCTATAATACAATATCTTATATAAGCTTGACCTTGACTGGTGCTTCTTGGCCGCCTGACAACCTCATTGTTATGCCTGACTCTAGACTATATTATCTCCATTGCTTACAAGCAACTTTTCAAGGACTGATGCCTTGATGCCAGTGAAACACTCTTGATACAAATTATTTGATGAAATGTCACTGCCTCATTTCTCAGGCGCCGTACACTTCACGTAGTGAACGAAATGTTGGGTGGCCTATACGGTTTGCAGCTTGTTTTTCGAATAAAATAATGTGACTGAAATGTAATTATATACTGTATAAGCAAATAAGTATGTAAGTAAGCAAGTTTCATTCAGGTTAAATATAAGTACCAATGTTTTACAGTCTGTTCCTTGAATGAAGAGCCCCTTCATCCGAGGAATTTGACCTGCTTCTCCCTTCCATGGATCGAATCTAAATAACATCCAACACTCTCTCCTTTTGGCCTATTTAAAAGGGATATTTTACATTTTGTGAAATTCAGATTTTAGAACGAGGTGTTTTACTACAGCTTCCACTGGTAGTGTTGTGGTGGTTGTTTCTCCGCCTGATGAAGGTTGTCAGGTGACCATCTGGTGGAACCTCTGATAGTGGAAATATTACTGGGGGTTGTCTGCGGATCCATGAGTTGCTACGGAAAACACATGACTCCTGGTATTCTTTCTGGTTTGCCCTCCGAAATTGTCAGCTGAAGGGAGATTACACAATTAGTGCTACTGTCTAAAGAGAGGGTTTTGCTATGTTTTGCTCATTTAATTCTGGAGGCTTCATCCTGGTGTTTACACCAGGAAAGGTAAGAAGTGGTTCCCAGGAAACAATAACACTCACCTGTCTCAGCTTAGGTAACGGTGGTTCAGAGCAGGTATTGTATTTCTCTTCATTTTTTCCCGGAGCTGCTATCCTTCCCATTTTTATCTTATGATAAATCAGAATTTTTTCCTACTGAGTCCCAATTAAGTGCGACATTCTCTGCCAACCCCTACATGGACACGGATTCTAATTAGAAACAGGAATCGCTTCTGGGCCAACCTTATTGCCTGATCCCCGTAACCGCGTTCTCTCTGACCCCTCAAGATACCTCAGACCTTGACCATTGAACCAACTTTTCCTACTACTCAGCAATGATTCATAGTTCGCCCGTGCGTCAAAGAGCAGAGTGGCTCAAGCCATCTACCTAGAGATAACAGACAATATTTTTATTGTAAATAAGGTATCCCGAAGTATGCTTGAATAATCGCATGCTTTCATAAGAATCCATAACCAGTTACGATCTCGATATTGATCACAGTACGTACTTCCACCCTCTCATAATATAGGATATGCCTCACCAATGATGCTGACTCAGCCGTTAAATAAATGTTTCTCCATATCATAAGCAGGACCCCAGCAACTGCACATTCTATCCACAATTTATGACTATGAACTGTTGTCATTCCTCTCACGGTCGTATAACAAGACTCTACTGACTGAGCTTCGGAGGCAATACCAGATTAATATAAATTGACAGTCATTGGTCATACTCTTCCTCCATCAGCATACACAGCAGGGCAGTGCTCGTTCCTTGATGCTGGTGAGGGGCTCTTGGTCTAAGGAACTGGACTCTCCTCCCCTTCCCAGGATCGGGCATAATTGCCTATCATTCTTCAGAGGCTGTATGGTTTCTTGTGGTTTAGTGATTCCTCTGATTATATTAATAGTACTTTCATTCCGCGGATCAAATCTGGTTACTTCAATTCAGTAATAATAATAATAATAATAATAATAATAATAATAATAATAATAATAATAATAAAAATAATAATAATAACAATAATAATAATAATAATAATAATAATAATAATAATAATAATAATAATAATAACAATAATAATAATAATAATAATAATAATAATAATAATAATAATAATAATAATAATAATAATAATTTCAGTATTGTATGTTAAATGAGATAAAGACAACATTCTACTTCCAAGAACTTTAATTAAGTCTTTCTCTCTTCCTTCTCGAGGCTTCCAGAGAAAGCTTGCTGAAAGCAATACAGTGGGCGCACACCCTCCCAAAGCTGTCAGGTTAGATTTCCCTAACAACACTGATCAAGAGACCAAGTTTAACTGGTTTTTCGAAGCTAGTGTAAACAATCATGAGAAAACGATCAAGTTTGTCCGCGATGAGGATAACTACGTCTTTGTGCCTAATGATTCAGCATTTATAGACAAACTTCTCACTCACGAATATGCCAACATCAAACTCCGAGCAGCCCCACCAAGGGCACCTAAAGTGCTTATTGTCATCTACAACGTCAACAAGCACTTGAATCCTCAATATCTGGCGTCAGAGCAAGTTGCAAGCCCTCGTCGACTTTCCAACGGTCTGATATTAGCTGAGTGGACTGGCCAGGGGACTCTGCCACGCTATATTCACTCCCGCGCAGCCCTCAACAGACGCTATTACATTGCATTGTACAGACCTCCTCAACGTCGATGTTATAAGTGTCAACGCTGGGGCCACATTGCCAGGAAATGCCCATCTAAGTCACACTGGTGTGCAGTGTGTGCCAATGCTCATCCTTCTGAACGGTGTTATGATATGATCAAACAGCAACAGACTGTTGCTAAACAATGTATCAATTGCAAGACCTCAGGAGTCACAGCAGCTCATGCTGACTGCAGTGTGAGGGCTGATCGCATCGCAGCCAACCGCACTTCACCCTGTACCCCTCATAATGGCCCCCCAGGACTACCAGGTACCTCGGGTCTGAATACTGGCTCATGCCTGCCCTCAGACAATGGGGTTGAGCACCTCACCTGGGGAGCACGTCAACAGACCTCCATCACGTCGGCTGTCAATACCAGCCTAGCTGAGTCAGCTGACAGTCAGCCAAATAGCTCAGCTGACCGGGACTTCACGTCTCCAGATGTTCCAAGTCTTGCTCCTGTGGTATACAACCTGATGTCGCGCATAAAAATACTGGAAACACAACAATTTCTCCTGAAACAACAACTTGAACAACACAAGGAAAGATGTGTAGAGTGTACCAATAACAAGATTGTCACAATTTGTGAAAGCAAGTGTAAGGTTGCTGAACAAGGAGGCGGTGGTGTTCTTAATCACAGTAATGACGAATATAATACTTGTGTTGATAACTGTAGTGAGCATCATAACGAAGGCTATGGTGTCAATGATGTTAGTAATAGTGATGACCGTAATATAAGTGGTGGTGAAGAGTGTGATGAGGGCAATGGTGTCTATAATGTTAGTAATAGTGATGAGCGTAATTTAAGTGGTGGTGAAGAGTGTGATGAGAGCGGTGGTGTCTATAATGTTAGTAATAGTGATGAGCGTAATTTAAGTGGTGGTGAAGTGTGATGAGAGCGGTGGTGTCTATAATGTTAGTAATAGTGATGAGCGTAATTTAAGTGGTGGTGAAGAGTGTGATGAGAGCGGTGGTGTCTATAATGTTAGTAATAGTGATGAGCATAATATAAGTGGTGGTGAAGAGTGTGATGAGGTTAGTCACATAGACATTAATGTTGAATACAATACTGTTGACAAATGTAATGAACACAATGTTGGTAGTGGCGCTGGTGATGACAGTTGTAGTGTTGCGTGTAATGTTAGTGGAGGAGGGAATGTGAGTGGTGGTGTCACCTATCATACATTCACACATAAACAGCGTCTTGCTCTGGGTTTACGAAGACTCCCACGAGGCCTTACAACTGGAGGTGCACTTACAAAACTCATGGACAAGGGTAGCACTGTTGACATTGATAAGGTCTGCTATTTATATGAACAATTTTTTCATTATGCTGAGAAACTCAACAAGATCCCAGGACTACTATAATGGATCAAAACTCGTATAAACTTTCTATATTAAGCTGGAACATTGCATCACTTAGAAAAAGACTTCCTGACCTTCATCATAAAGTAACCACCGAACCCATTGATGTTGTGTGTCTACAAGAGTGCAGAGTCCCTGAAAAATCCCAACCCCCTAAATTACCATCATTTGTTGCATATAACCTCAAATCTACTAACTCTTGTGTTCTATATATTAAAAAATCACTTCCCCATCAACTTCTTGCACACAAGAAAACAGAGGGGCTACAATATCACGGTGTTAGGATTTATATAGGGAACTCTGCTCTCAACATATTTAACTTGTATGCTCCTGCTGATAAATTTAATTACTTGGAGCTCCCAACTTGTGCTCATTCTGAGCCTACTCTTATTATTGGCGATTACAATGCGAGACACAAAAGCATTGGAAACTCACAGTTTGGTAATCGTAATGGCAATCAACTGTTGTCACTCTTAAACAGTCATGATAATGTCCAAATTGTAGGTGACCTTGAACCCACACATATCTATGGAGGCGTCCTTGATCTGTGCCTGGGCTTCAACATTACTTCTGCCAGCTGTGAGTCTTCCATTGTAACAGATATAGCGTCTGATCATTTCCCTAGGCTAACCTCTCTAGATATTGGTAATACTATCCTTCCTGGTGGGATATTCAAACGGAAACGTTTTAATGTTCCCACAGATCAGCATGATGACTTTGTTGCACATGTGACTGACTGGTATAATTCCTATGAGTGTTCCTCTGTAGAGACCTTTAACAATGATCTTGTGAGCAGTATTCAGAACTACTTAGAGCCGCCACTGCAACCTCTTGGTACTCTAAACCCAACAAACTTCCATAATAATCATACCTCCTTCAAAAACCATACTTATTACAATGATTCTAAACTTCGTACACTGAAACGTACTGCTCGCAGACTAGGCCTAGCCTATAGAAAACATCGTACCCCTGGAATGCTGAGGCTCTTCCAAACTGCCCTTGCTGCTGCCAGAGAGCGTATGACAGAGCTGCGGCAAACCGACTGGGAAAAATTTGTCAACGGTCTTAATGCTCACACCCCACTTAGCCGGGCATGGAGGGACATAAATAGAATTAAGGGTAATCGAACTGGGCAGATCGCGCACCCTCATCCCTTGCATAGGGCGAATGAGTTAGTCAGTGCTTGGGCTGCTACATCTAGCTATGACAATCTTCCCAGTACCACACAGGCAAAATTAAATGACAAATATGATGCAAGGGAGAGACTTGTTTGCTTTATGCTCAGTAAGGCAGATGATTGCAACATTCCTTTCACTAATTATGAACTTGATGCAGCGCTAACTAAGGGCAACTCCACGTCGCCTGGTGAGGATGGTATTACTTACAACATACTCAGATTGCTGTGTCGAGTACCAGGTAATCCATTACTTGAATTATATAACATGAGCTATGTAACTGGGGAGCTCCCTCAATCTTGGACCAACAGCCTCATCATTCCAATTCCTAAGCCCAATCAACAAAATGCATTTCGCCCAATATCTCTTACTAGCTGCTTGTGTAAAACATTTGAGAGAATGATTCTTAATCGTCTCATGTACAGAATCAAACAATTTTTGTCTCCCCGGTTACATGGTTTCATGCATGGAAGGAGCGTGCATCATTGCATAGCCACCTTTCTCACCCTGCACACTGACAGCTCCTACACTACCTTCCTTGACCTTAAATCCGCTTTCGATGTAGCCAACCGACATGTAATAATTAGTGAACTTGCCAGAATGGATGTTGGAGGATGGCTTCTCCGCTGGATTAAAGGCTACCTGTCCAACAGAAAATCGTCTGTGTTGTTCCAGGGACATAGAAGTGTAACTAAAGACTTTGAATTAGGAACCCCACAGGGAGGTGTGCTCAGTCCCACACTGTTCAATATTCTAATTAATGCATTACTTAATGCTATGCCTAGTCAGCCCCATAATTATGTGATTAGTTTTGCTGATGATATAATGATTCACACCACCGGATTCTCCAACACCCAAAACATTCTTAATCATGTACTAGCCTCGTGTCAGGACCTGGGGTTGATAATCTCTACTGATAAAACAAAGATACTCAATAGGCGTCCTCCTCGACAGAGAGGCACAGTTCGTCAGATCCAATTGCATGATGGGTCTCTTCTAGAATATGTAAGCAGATACAGGTATCTAGGCTTTGAGGTTCCACTACTTGGACCTGTTGTAACAAGACTTTGTCGCCAATACAAAGAACGACTAAGAGCACTTAGAGTTGTGGCAGGGCTTCACCCCAGGTATGGTGCTAATGTTAAAATTGTGAAAATGATGTATCTTGCTTATATTAGATCATTGGTTGATTATGCTGCGCCACTACTTGCTCTTGTGTCTGACTGGAAGCTTGGAGGGCTGGAAAAACTGCAGAACGAAGCAATGAGGATCATCCTAGGATGCCCTCGTACTGCCAAAATTTTAAATATGCAAAAAGAACTTGATATTCCAAGCATCAGAGATCGTGTTACTGAAAGAAATATCCTAATTGGGGTTAATATGCTCAGGCAAGCTCATTCAAACCCCTGCACAGAAGCCCTCCAAACTTTCCTCAGCACTGGTGAACACTCCTCCAGATGGATCGAAAAGACTGGAACCGACCTCCGCATGAATCAGATACATGATCTATGTCAAGTAAGGCAACAGCGGCACTTCTCCGCTCCATGGAATATTACCCCATTCCAAACTACCATTCCTCCATTTCCCCCCAAACTACTTCTTAAATCACAACCAAAACTTCGCCTTGAAGCCAAACATGAGGCCTTAAGCTGTATTGATAACTTAGTCACACAGCACACACTCTCGCAAATTATTTACGCTGATGGTTCTGTTCACCAATCCACTGGTGCAGCTGGTAGTGCTGCTGTTGTCGTACAGAGTGATGGCTCTCTTAAAGAAATTGGAGCACGCATCAATAATTGGGCCTCTACCCTTCAGACAGAACTGTTTGCCATACTCCTTGCACTGAAATGCATCTATGTATCAAAGATTGACAGTTTAATTGTAACTCATTCTCTGTCATCCATAAATGCTCTCAACTCATTAAGCATAAATTGTGGCATGCTTGTGTCAGAAGCCAGACACAGGTATGGTAGGATTGTGGACAGTGGAGTCAGAGTGCACATGCTGTGGATTCCATCTCACATTGGTCTTCAGATGCATGATAGAACTGATAAATTGGCTAAGCTGTATGCTTTCAGAGAGGGAGTAGATTACAATCTTGGCTTGTCAGGTAGTAGTTTGAGAACAATAATACGAAAAGAACTTCAGCTGAATTTTATGGACTTAAGGCTCAGGGAGATTGACACCAGTGAGTCCATCTATCATCATTCTATCATGCAGGAGGAGCCACATGTCTATGGTGCATCCAACAAAATAATCAGACTCTTGGATGTCACTACCGCCCGGCTCCGGCTGGGTTACAAGTATCTTTGGCAGGTTAATGTATGAGTGTGTGTGTGTGTGTATGAGTGTGTGTGCGTGTGTGTGTATGAGTTTTTGTCTCCTTTTTTAAAAATGGGAACTACATTTGCCGTCTTGTGTGTGTGTGTGTGTGTGTGTGTGTGTGTGTGTGTGTGTGTGTGTGTGTGTGTGTGTGTGTGTGTGTGTGTGTGTGTGTGTGTTTGTGTGTATGTGTATGTGTGTGTGAGTGTGTGTGTGTGTGTGTGTGTGTGTGTGTGTGTGTGTGTGTGTGTGTGTGTGTGTGTGTGTGTGTGTGTGTGTGTGTGTGTGTGTGTGTGTGTGTGTGTGTGTGTGTGTGTGTGTTTATGTGTGTGTGTGTATGAATTTGTATGTGTGTGTGTGTGTGTGTGTGTGTGAGAGAGAGAGACTCAGCAATCAACATTTGCACCAATAACTCACTACAGTTGTGACCGGGTGTGGAAGTGTGAATTGCTCATTACTCTAAAATTTGTTCATGATTGCAGCCATGTATAAACGTAAGTAACCATTCTTACAGTATTCATTACCTTTGTAACTTGTGAGTTCATTACCTTTGTAACTTGTGAGTTCATTACCTTGTACCTAGTTCAGCCATCAAAACTTTGGAGCCCGGTCCCTGCACCCATTGTGTACCTCTGTAATCTGTAAATACCTTTGTAACTTGTCATGATTGTGACTAGACCTACCTGGAGTTCATTACCTTTGTAAATTGTGAGTTCATTACCTTTGTAAATTGTGAATTCATTACCTCTGTAACTTGCTCAGCTATCAAAACTTTGAGGCCCAGTCCCTGGACCCATTATGTACCTCTGTAATCTTTTGACTACCGCCCACAGGATGGGTATGGGGTGCATAATAAACATATTAAACTAAAAACTAAAACTCTCTTCCTTCAGAGTACATTAAGCTATCCTCTCTTTTCTCAAAGTAATTTGAGGCATCCTCTCTTCCTCCAAACTACTTTAAATCATCCTCTCTTCCCTCAGAGTTTAGCGCTTAATTTTGATTATAATAAAAATAATCTTCCCTCAAAATACTCGTGGCTTGGTTGGAAACATCTACAGCTCACGTTGATAGTTCGGGATTGATCCCCGGCACGAGTGAAACGTTGAGCATGTTCCTTACACCTGCTGCCCCTATTTCCTAGCAGTAAGTACCTGGGTGTTAACCGAGTGTTGTGGGTCGCATCCTGGAGGATAAAATTAACTCACCTTGCCCGAAATGCTCTGCGTAACCAGGGGTGTGGAAAATACTGTATATTTTCCGGAAATACGGTAATTTATAGGTAAATAGATGGTCTGTATTGTATATAATAAAAATTATGTTATCGAAAATGGGAAGAAGCTGCGCCTGTGCAGAAGAGACTAGCCATTGTTGTTTTGAATTGAGTAACAAAAGTTAGTTAATAATGGGAAGAATTTTCGTGCTCTAGAGGTTAAAATTGGGCTGACACCTCTCAAATAGGAGGCGAAATTGTTGGATGTGGATTCCTGCATAACTTGAGATATCAGACGACTGGACAAGATAACTCCAGGAACCTCAGATAAGCTAAGTCATGTCTATATTTATGTTTATAGTTCTGGCCAGTATTATTATCATAAATGTAGACAGGGGGGTTTTCTGAGTATGATACACCTTAATCTCCAGTCAAATTGGTGAGTGATATTAAGATATATTCTCCTTCTGTTATGAAATGTGTGTGTATATATAATCACTTATTAATTTTAATATACAGTCCACAAATTTATATATTTACCAGAATTCCTGGTGATGTATATTTCATTTGTAATTAATAGGTCCAGAGCAACTTGTGGATATGACAGTGGTAGGTATCGAAGGGGGACATTTTTTGCGACCTAGGTGTCCCAAATTCCTACTTGTCTAACTGATAAATAATAATGTGGAAAATACTGTATATATTTTCCAGAAATTCAGTATTTATATATATATATATAGATGGCCATACTGTATTTAATAACATTTATGTCATAGAAAATGGGAAACTGAGCCTGGGGAGAAGGGACAGTCGCTATTGTTAATTTGAATTGGATACAACATTAGTGTAATGGGAAGAATTTTTTGTGCTCTAGAGGTTAAAATTGGGTTGACACCTCTCAAATAGGAGGCGAAATTGTTGGATGTGCAGTCCTGCATAACTTGAGATATCAGGCGACTGAACAAGACAGCTCCAGGAACCTCAGATAAGTCTGTTATGTTATAACTCTGGCCAGTTGTTATTTTCATGTATAGACAGAGGTTTTCTGAGTATGATACACCTTGATTTCCAGTCAAATTGGTAAGTGATATTAATTCTCCTTCTGTTATGTAAATGTGTGTATATACTATAATCCTTTTTAAATTTTAATATACAGTCCACAAATTTATATATTTACCAGCATTCCTGGTGATCTATATTTCATTTAATTAATAGGTCCAGAGCAACTTGTGGATATGACAGTGGTAGGTATCGAAGGGGGACATTTTTTGCGACCTAGGTGTCCCAAATTCCTACTTGTCTAACTGATAAATAATAATTATCTATGTTCATTTACTGTTATGTATATAATGATACATTCAGATAAATGCAATTTTCCACAAATAATTATCTTTGTTCATTTACTGTTATGTACATAATGATACATTCCGATAAATGCAATTTTCCACAAGGGGCTTTCTATAAAGTATATCATCCATGTCAGCTAGGTCTGTATAATTTGTATTATGTTCTTAGTATTAATGAAGATCATCATCATTATAAAATGTATTGTTCTTTGGTACTTTAAAGTGAGCGTGTCTAAAATAACAAAAAGGCACCATATCGTGACTGAAACACTCCACAAATAACCCGCAAATAGGAGAGGGGAGCTTACGACGACCTTTCGGTCCAATTTGGACCATTTGCAAAGCCACACTGAACTTAATTAATTCAATGTGACTTTGTAAATGGTCCAAGTCGGACCGAAACGTCCTCGTAAGCTCCTCTCTCCTATGTGCGGGTTATTTGTGGAGTGTGTCTAACAAAGTCAACACAAGGTAGCTGAAATTATCAAGATAATTTATTATAGGTGACACCCATTGGTTTATGCCAATATTCCCTGTATTCTCCACCACAGAACAATGCAATAGTAGACATTATGTTGAAAATATAATTTATTATGCTGTAAACTATCTTTGTTGCTATCTGGAACTAAGGCCCTCTGTTGATTTTGACCTGTATGTGTACTGAAATTAATAATTATAACGGTAAAAAGATTAATATATAAATGTGAGGAAGGGCTCTAGGTAGTATATACGTATTGCATTATGAGGGAGGAGTGAAGGTAAGCAGTGTTCACCCAGTAGTCAGTGTAGCGTCAACCATCACACTATGGAGAACACCTTCCCTGTGCTCCATGGTCTGGCTGACCTGCGTCTGGCAAGTACAATTACTGCGTTCATTATATTTGTTTAGGCTCATTGTATTACCTATGTGATCAAAACTGGAGCTACTCTCACTTTCCTGGGATCAAATCTGTTACCGTCACATTCCCCTGGTGCTGCATAATTCCCACGGGGTTAATATAACACCTAACTATATGATGCCCACATGACAACCTGTTAACCAAGATTCTAGAGAGACGGAGCAGCTCCTCCAGTATGGTAACACACAGATTGCATTACTGGTGCAGTGTTTCGCCAAATATTGGCTTTTATGTACATTCTTAATTAAGTATTTGATAGAGCCAACAAATGTCGAAACGTTATACCTGTGGAAAATTGCATTTATCTGAATTTAACTAATTATGTACATAACAGCAAATGATAACAAAGATAATTATTATTTATCAGAGTTACATAGACGAGTAGGAATTTGGGACACCTAGGTGGCAAAAATGACCCCCTTCGATACCTACCACTGTCATATCCACAAGTTGCTCTGGACCTATTAATTAAATGAAATACACATACACCAGGAATACTGGTAAATATATAAATTTGTGCACTGTATATTAAAAATAATAAATGGTTATATATATACACAATTACACCTGGAGTTTACCTGGAGAGAGTTCCGGGGGTCAACGCCCCCGCGGCCCGGTCTGAGACCAGGCCTCCTGGTGGATCAGAGCCTGATCAACCAGGCTGTTGCTGCTGGCTGCACGCAAACCAACATACGAGCCACAGCCCGGCTGATCCGGAACTGACTTTAGGTGCTTGTCCAGTGCCAGCTTGAAGACTGCCAGGGGTCTGTTGGTAATCCCCCTTATGTGTGCTGGGAGGCAGTTGAACAGTCTCGGGCCCCTGACACTTATTGTATGGTCTCTTAACGTGCTAGTGACACCCCTGCTTTTCATTGGGGGGATGGTGCATCGTCTGCCAAGTCTTTTGCTTTCGTAGTGGGTGATTTTCGTGTGCAAGTTCGGTACTAGTCCCTCTAGGATTTTCCAGGTGTATATAATCATGTATCTCTCCCTCCTGCGTTCCAGGGAATACAGGTTTAGGAACCTCAAGCGCTCCCAATAATTGAGGTGTTTTATCTCCGTTATGCGCGCCGTGAAAGTTCTCTGTACATTTTCTAGGTCGGCAATTTCACCTGCCTTGAAAGGTGCTGTTAGTGTGCAGCAATATTCCAGCCTAGATAGAACAAGTGACCTGAAGAGTGTCATCATGGGCTTGGCCTCCCTAGTTTTGAAGGTTCTCATTATCCATCCTGTCATTTTTCTAGCAGATGCGATTGATACAATGTTATGGTCCTTGAAGGTGAGATCCTCCGACATGATCACTCCCAGGTCTTTGACGTTGGTGTTTCGCTCTATTTTGTGGCCAGAATTTGTTTTGTACTCTGATGAAGATTTAATTTCCTCATGTTTACCATATCTGAGTAATTGAAATTTCTCATCGTTGAACTTCATATTGTTTTCTGCAGCCCACTGAAAGATTTGGTTGATGTCTGCCTGGAGCTTTGCAGTGTCTGCAATGGAAGACACTGTCATGCAGATTCGGGTGTCATCTGCAAAGGAAG
>NC_091320.1:25595659-25793555 GCF_038502225.1 Cherax quadricarinatus | reverse complement strand
CCACTGATGAGCTGCTAGATCATCTTCAACAGTAAGAGGCCACACCTGAAGAAACTGCTTCGGAGGAGGGGAGAGAGAAATTGAAGAAGTTGCCTACTTCAAAGATTAAGGAAATGTGTGCAATGTGGCTTAAAGTGCAAACCTTTTTTGATGAAAATCACCCTCACACAGCTATTGCAAGCTGTGCTGGTGACTATTACACTGACAATGTTGTGAAACACTTTAGGATAAAGGAACGAGAGGTACAGGCCTCTATGGACAGATATGTTGTGCGACAGAAGTCCAGTGACTGAAGCTGGTCCTAGTGGCATTAAAAGAACAAGGGAAGTAACCCCAGAAAAAGACTTGCTGCCTCAATTGAGTGCTAATGGAAGGGGATTCCCCTTCTAAACACTAACAAGATCAACGGTCTCCCCTCCTCCCATCCCATCAATCATCACCAGATCTTCAATAAAGGTAAGTGTCATGTAACTGTGCATGTCTTCTTCAATTTGTGTGTATTAAAATTAATATTTTATGTGGTAAAAAATTTTTTTTTCAATACTTTGGGGTGTCTTGCACGGATTAATTTGATTTCCATTATTTCTTATGGGGAAAATTAACTTGACTAACGATTATTTTGATTAACGATGAGCTCTCAGGAACGGATTAATATCGCTGGTTGAGGGTCCACTGTATAGTCAAAACTCTGAACCATGTGATCACTAGCTCCAAGGGGCCTCTCATAAGTGATGTCCTCAATGTCTGAACTGCTCAAAGTGAACACAAGGTCCAGTCTTACTGGTTCATCCTCCCCTCTTTCTCTGGTAGTGTACCTGACATGTTGGTGCATGAGGTTTTCCAGTACCACATCCATCATCTTGGCTCTCCATGTTTCGGGACCCCCATGTGGCTCCAGGTTTTCCCAATCAATCTCCCTGTGGTTGAAATTACCCATAACCAGTAACTTTGCTCTGCTCGAGTGGGCTATTCTTGCCACCTCAGCCAGTGTGTCCACCATCGCTCTGTTGTTCTCTTCATATTCTTCTCTCGGCCTCCTACAGTTCTGTGGTGGGTTATACATCACTCCAACGACTACTTTATATTCCCCAGACTGAACTGTACCTACTATGTAGTCCCTTTCTCCTATCTCGTCCATGCCTTCCATTTCCTCAAATCCCCATCGGTTTTTTATGAGCAGTGCAACCCCTCCTCCCCCTCTCCTCCTCCTATCTTTCCTCAGGATTTGATATCCCAGTGGGAAGACTGCATCTGTTATTGTCTCAGTGAGTTTCGTTTCTGTGACTGCTATGATGTCTGGGGATTTCTCATTGATTCTTTCGTGCCACTCCTCATATTTATTCATTATTCCGTCCACGTTCATGTACCAAACCTTCAGCTTCTTTTCTATCACTGTGGTCCTGGAAGAATATTGGGGTTGGAGGATTGGGAGCCCTGGTGGAGGCCTATGGAGGATAGTGTTGTGGGTGGGGTTTGTGATGAGGGGGGTGGGGGCAGAGGGAACAACGTGTGGGTTTTGGTTTAGATTGTTCAGTTGCGTTGGGGTTGTCGCTGTTGGAGTCCTTCTGTGGGAGTTTCTAGGGGGTGTCTTTGCCCTTCCTCCTGGGTCTTGGTCCTGTTCATCTTATCATTTCCTCTTGTTCCCTCTTTCCTCTTTGTACCCGCTCTTTCAGTATCATCCTTTCTTCTTGTGTTCTGTCGTGATCGAGGTACACTCTCTGGTACTCAGATTTGTCCCTCAGTCATGCTTTCTCCTGCAGGATCCTGGTTCGAGCTGATTCTTCCTTGAAAATTACTTTGACAGGCCGTTTCCTTCCACACACAAACCTCCCAATTCTCCAAAAATTTGTCACCTGGGTCATGTCACCCTCACCTATTATTTTCATGATACTTTCAATTGCTTTTTCCTCCTACTGTTTTCTTTCATCGTAGGTTTCCCCTTCGGCTTCTTGGAGCCCATAGACAAAAACTGACCTCTCCCTTTCCTCCTCCCACTGTGTCTCCCTTTGCATCCTCTGAGGTGTTTTAGTTCCTTCCATTGAAACATTCCTGCCTTCAATCCCTGTCCTTGCTGAAGCCTCTATGCTCAGTGAACTGTCTTTCATGCTCAGATGTTCCATGCTACTGCAGTTGTCTGTTAAGAGTCTTTGCATATGGTATACCTTCGTTGTCTTCAGACCAGTCATTTGATCTTAGTGTGCTCCTCGTCTTTTCCTTGGTCCCACGTGGGTCTGATAGGGCCTTCACATACAGCATATCTCCTTTTCTTCCTACTGTCCCCTTGTCTGTGACTGATATAGAAGTTCCTGATGTTGTGTCTGTACTGTCATTCATTTCTTAATCTGTTTCAGGTTTTTTAATCCCTCTTCTAAGCACTGTATCCTAGCTTCTGCTGCTAGGACTTGTAGCCCCCACTTCCTGCTCTCTTCAGCTAACATCTCCTCCATTATCTTGCCAAGTTCTTCTATCTTCCATCCCCACTCTTTCTCCCTTTTTTTTGAGCTCTAACTCCCAATCTTCCCTCCCAGGTTCTTCCCTCCTGAGTTTATTCACCAGACATCTGGCTCTCCACCCTCTTGGGTAACCCCCTTTTTTTTTTATCGCAGATATAAGCTTATGTATTTTACCACAGAAAGAAGCTTATGTATTTTCTGTGTGGGGGGGGGGGGCAAGGGAAAAGGCTGGGGGAGAGAGAGAAACGAGAGGGGGAGAAAGGATAAAAAGAGGGGAAGAGAGAGAGAGGAGGGTGAGGAAAAAGGCTATGGGAGAGAGAAATGAGAGGGAGGGAGGAGAGAGAAAGATAGAAATAGGGAGAGAGAAGGATAGAGAGAGGAGGGTGGGGGAAAGGTCTATGGGAGAGAGGGAGAGAGAGAGAGGACGGTGGAGGAAAAAAGGCTATGGGGAAGAAAGAGAGAAAAGTAGAAAGAGGGAGAGAGGGATAGACTGAGAAAGAGAGACAGACAGACAGAGAGGGGTAAAGAGAAAGAGGGGTAAAGAGGGAGTGGGAGGGGAGACAGGGAAGGATGGGGTAAAGGGGGTATGTGTGGTCAGTTTCCATAAGTCCGCTGGTGTGTGAGTGCATAGTTGTTTGTGTGCACCCAGAAATAATGCTCCTCACTTCTATGTATCCACAATACTAATAAAATACCAATAATAATACTAGTAATTCTAATAATTATAATACTAGTGCCTCAGCTTCTACAAGTGCCTAACACTTGTGCTAGTGTGTACTCACCTAATTGTACTCACCTAATTGTGGTTGCAGGGGTCGAGACTCGGCTCCTGGCCCTGCCTCTTCACTGATCGCTACTAGGTCCTCTCTCTCTCTGTTTCCTGAGCTGTATCATACCTCTTCTTAAAACTATGTATGGTTCCTGCCTCCACTACTTCACTTGCTAGGCTATTCCACTTGCTGACAACTCTATGACTGAAGAAATACTTCCTAACATCCCTGTGACTCGTCTGAGTCTTCAGCTTCCAGTTGTGACCCCTTGTCCCTGTGTCCCCTCTCTGGAACATCCTATCTCTGTCCACCTTGTCTATTCCCCGCAGTATCTTGTATGTCGTTATCATGTCTCCCCTGACCTTTCTGTCCTCCAGTGTCGTCAGTCCGATCTCCCTCAACCTTTCCTCGTACGACATTCCCCTGAGCTCTGGGACTAGCCTTGTTGCAAACCTTTGTACTTTCTCTAACTTCTTGACGTGCTTGACCAGGTGTGGGTTCCAGACTGGTGCTGCATACTCCAGTATGGGCCTAACATACACAGTGTACAGTGTCTTGAACGATTCCTTATTAAAGTATCGGAACGCTATTCTCAGGTTTGCCAGGCGCCCGTATGCTGCAGCAGTTATTTGGTTGATGTGTGCCTCCGGTGATGTGCTCGGTGTTATGGTCACCCCAAGGTTTTTCTCCCTGAGTGAGGTCTGTAGTCTTTGTCCACCTAGCCTATACTCTGTCTGCAGTCTTCTTTGCCCCTCCCCAATCTTCATGACTTTGCATTTGGCTGGATTGAATTCAAGAAGCCAGTTACTGGACCACATGCCCAGCCTGTCCAGGTCTCTTTGCAGTCCTGCCTCATCCTCATCCAATTTAATTCTTCTCATTAACTTCACATCATCTGCGAATAGGGACACTTCAGAGTCTATTCCTTCCATCATGTCGTTCACATATATCAAAAATAGCACTGGTCCTAGAACTGACCCCTGTGGGACCCCGCTTGTCACACGCGCCCACTGTGATACCTCTTCACATACCATGACTCGTTGCTGCCTCCCTGTCAGGTATTCCCTGATCCATTGCAGTGCCCTCCCTGTTACATGTGCCTGATCCTCCAGCTTCTGCACTAATCTCTTGTGGGGAACTGTGTCAAAGGCCTTCCTGCAGTCTAGGAAAATGCAATCTACCCACCCCTCTCTCTCGTGTCTTACTTCTGTTACCTTGTCATAAAACTCCAGGAGGTTTGTGATACAAGATTTGCCTTCCATGAACCCATGCTGGTTTTCATTTATAATCTTGTTCCTTTCCAGGTGTTCGACCACTCTCCTCCTGATAATCTTCTCCATGACTTTGCACACAATACATGTCAGAGACACAGGTCTGTAGTTTAGCGCCTCGTTTCTGTTTCCTTTCTTAAATATGGGGACTACATTAGCTGTCTTCTATTTCTCAGGTAGTTGCCCAGTTTCAAGGGATGTGTTGAAGATTGTGGTTAGAGGCACGCACAGCATCTCTGCTCCTTCTCTAAGGACCCATGGGGAGATGTTATCCGGTCCCATCGCCTTTGAGGTGTCAAGGTCACTTAGGAGCTTCTTCACCTCCTCCTCAGTTGTTCATATGTCATCCAACACTTGTTGGTATATTCCCTCTTGTTGTTCTCTTCTGTGCTGTCTTCCCACAGCCCTTCCTGTCTCTACTGTAAAAACTTCCTTAAATCTCCTGTTCTGCTCCTCACATACCTCCTGATCATTTCTTGTGGTTCTCCACCTTCTGTCCTTAATCTGATCACCTGGTCTTTGACTGTTGTCTTCCTCCTGATGTGGCTATACAACAGTTTCGGGTCAGTCTTGATTCTCGATGCTATGTCATTTTCATACTGTCGCTGGGCCTCCCTCCTTATCTGTGCATACTCATTCCTGGCTCTGCGACTGATCTCCCTATTTTCGTGTGTTCTCTGCCTTCTGTACTTTTTCCATTCTCTATTGCACTTTGTTTTTGCCTCCTTACACCGTCGGGTAAACTAGGGGCTCGTTCTGGTCTTCCCGTTGATACTGTTGCCCTTGGGAATAAACCTTTCCACTGCCTCCTTGCATTTTGTTGTTACATATTCCATCATTTCATGTACTTGCTTTCCTGCCAGTTCTCTGTTCCACTGGACCTCCCACAGGAAGTTCTTCAACCCTATGTAGTCCCCTCTTTTATAGTCAGGCTTTTCCCATTCAACTCCTGTTATTCTCTCCACGTGGTTGAAATCCCCCATAACCAGCAACTTTGCTCTGCTGGAGTGAGCTCTTATTGCCACCTCAGCAAGTGTGTCCACCATTGCTCTGTTGCTCTCTTCATATTCCTCTCTTGGCCTCCTGCAGTTCTGTGGTGGATTATACATCACTGCAATGACCACTTTGTGTTCCCCAGACTGAAGTGTACCTACTATGTAGTCTCTTTCTCTCGTCTCATCTATGCCTTCCATTTTCTCGAATTTCCATCTGTTTTTTACGAGCAGAGCAACCCCACCTCCCCCCCTGCCCCTTCTATCTTTCCTCATGATCTGGTATCCTGGTGGGAAGATTGCATCTGTTATTGTCTCCGTGAGTTTTGTTTCTGTAACTGCTATTATGTCTGGGGACTTCTCATTGATTCTTTCTTGCCATTCCTCATGTTTATTTGTTAATCCATCTGCATTTGTGTACCAAACCTTCAACTTCTGTTCTAATACTGTAACTGTGGTGCGGGGGGTGGGAACAGAGGGATCGGTGTGTGATGGTTGGTTTGGATTGTTCAGTTGCCTTGGGGGTGTCGTGGCTGGAGTCCTTCTGCAGGTGTTTCTGGGGGGTGTGCTTGTCCTTCTATTTGATCCTGGGTTATTCTGCTCTCCTTTTTCATTTCCTCCCATTTCTCCTTTTGTTTTCGAACTCTCTCTTTCATCGTCTTCCTTTCATCCTGTGTTCTGTCTCGATCGAGGTACACACTCCGGAACTCCTGCTTGCCTCTCAGCCGTGCTTTCTCCTGCAAGATCATGGTTCGGGTTGATTCTGCCTTGAAAATTACTTTGAGAGGCCGATTCCTTTTCTTTGTGAACCACCCAATTCTCCGAAAATTTTCCACCTGGGTCATGTCCCCCTCGCCTATCACCTTCATATCTTCAATCGCTTTTTTCTCCTCCTGCTTTCTTTCATCATAAGTTTCCCCTTTAGCTTCGTCTAGCCCATAGACAAACACGGATCTCTCCCTTTCCACCTCCCACTGTGACTCCCATTGCATTCTCTGATGTGTTTTAGTTCCTTCCTTCAGTCCCTTCCCTAGTTATGGCCCCTATGCTTCTTGGTTTGTCCTTCCTGCTCACCTGTTCCTGGCCCCCACAGGTATCTGGTATGGTCCCTGCACATGTCCTAGTTCCTTCAATGTCTTCCAACCTCTCATTCTGTCCTAGTGTGCTCCCTGTCTTTGTTTTGGCCCCATGTGGGTTTGACAGGACCTCTGCATACAGTTTAGTTTCCATGCTTCCTTCAGACCTGTTGTCTGTGTCTGATGTAGCCATTGCCGATGCTACTTCTGTATGTGTATGTGTGTGTGTGTATGTGTGTTTGATGGTTAACCCTCACTAGCTCCCAACCAACCTCTCCTTGGGCACTCATCAATCCTATCTCCACCTTATCTATGTTGTCTACTCTAATTCTGGTAATAGCTAGCAGGAGTGAGTGACCCATAGCTTACAGTGTGCAGAGACCAGAATTCTGACACAACATACAACCACATTAGGTGAGAGTAACTTGTGCTGGCAGTGGGGCGGTAGACAAGCTACCAGTTGCTGCTTCTCCTTATTGTCATACACGTAGGCCTTCTATGACTTTTTTGGAAATCCTTCACCCGTGATAATTATATCCATTTATGCTCGTGCTCCACCCGCTCCTCAAGTGTTTTCACTTTTCCCTTTAGGTAAAATACACTTCACATTTGGTAAGTTACACTTCTTATTTATAATGGCACACAATCTGCTATGATGTCACCATTTCATGGAGGCCCACTCCTGCCACCTTCCCTAGTTATATGTATTTTTTTTTCTTCCTTTTCTTGTTAACTTTTTCATGCTCACTGTATGGCAACAGGTGCCTACTAGGCCTCTAATGAATTCGCACTATGAAATTTTGTATAATTTCAGGCTTCCTCTCGCCTTTTTTTTCAACTAATAACTGACATTGTCATTACCACTGGTTGCTGCTAGCAGCTAATGCACGCCCTAAAAACACTAAGATTCTCAGAGGCTTGTGACCCACTACACTCTACCACCGCACGCGTGCATGTGTGTGTGTGTGTGTGTGTGTGTGTGTGTGTGTGTGTGTATATGTATGTATGTATGTGTGTGTATATGTATGTATGTGTATGTGTATGTATATGTATGTGTATGTATATGTATATGTAAGTGTATGTAAGTGTATGTAAGTGTATGTAAGTGTATGTAAGTGTATGTAAGTGTATGTAAGTGTATGTAAGTGTATGTAAGTGTATGTAAGTGTATGTAAGTGTATGTAAGTGTATGTAAGTGTATGTAAGTGTATGTAAGTGTATGTAAGTGTATGTAAGTGTATGTAAGTGCATGTAAGTGTATGTATAAGTGTATGTATGTATGTAAGTGTATGTATGTATGTATGTATGTATGTAAGTACAGTGGACCCCCGGTTAACGATATTTTTTCACTCCAGAAGTATGTTCAGGTGCCAGTACTGACCGAATTTGTTCCCATAAGGAATATTGTGAAGTAGATTAGTCCATTTCAAACCCCCAAACATACACGTACAAACGCACTTACATAATTACACTTACATAATTGGTCGCATTCGGAGGTAATCGTTATGCGGGGGTCCACTGTATATGTATGTAAGTGTAGTATGTAAGTGTATGTATGTAACTATGTATGTATGCATGTACAGTGGAACCTTGGGATACAAACAGCTCAAAAATGAACAATTATGTGAGCATTTATGTAAGTGATTTTGTAAGTGAATTTTTGGGGGTCTGAAATGGATTAATCTAATTTACATCATTCCCTATGGGAACAAATTTGTTCGGTATCGGCACTTGAACAGCCTTCTGTATGTGTATGTATGTATGTATGTATGTATGTATATGTATATATATATATATATATATATATATATATATATATATATATATATACAGTGGACCCCCGCATAACGATCACCTCCGAATGCGACCAATTATGTAAGTGTATTTATGTAAGTGCGTTTGTACGTGTATGTTTCGGGGGCTGAAATGGACTAATCTACTTCACAATATTCCTTATGGGAACAAATTCGGTCAGTACTGGCACCTGAACATACTTCTGGAGCGAAAAAATATCGTTAACCGGGGGTCCAATGTATATTATATATATATATTATATATATATATTATATATATATTTATATTTATATATGTATATATATATATTTATATATATATATATTTATATATGTTTTTTTTTTTTTTCAACAAGTCGGCCGTCTCCCACCGAGGCAGGGTGACCCAAAAAAGAAAGAAAATCCCCAAAAAGAAAATACTTTCATCATCATTCAACACTTTCACCACACTTGCACATTATCACTGTTTTTGCAGAGGTGCTCAGAATACAACAGTTTAGAAGCATACACATATAAAGATACACAACATATCCCTCCAAACTGCCAATATCCCAAAACCCCTCCTTTAAAGAGCAGGCATTGTACCTCCCATTTCCAGGACTCAAGTCCGACTATACACACACACACACACACACACATATATATATATATATACAGTGGACCCCCGGTTAACGATATTTTTTCACTCCATAAGTATGTTCAGGTGCCAGTACTGACCGAATTTATTCCCATAAGGAATATTGTGAAGTAGATTAGTCCATTTCAGACCCCCAAACATACAAATACAAACGCACTTACATAAATACACTTACATAATTGGTCGCATTCGGAGGTAATCGTTATGCGGGGGTCCACTGTATATATATATAATATATCTATATATATATATATATATATATATATATATATAATATATCTATGTATATATATATATATATATATATATATATATATATATCTATGTATATGTATGTACATATGTATGCATATACTACATACGTATGTGTGTATGTACGTACATACGTATGTGTGTATGTACGTACATCCGTATGTATGTACGTACATACGTATGTATGTACGTACATACGTATGTACATATGTCGGTATATATGTATGAGACCAGGGTAAAAAGCACCGTCTTTCTTACCATGTTTCTGAGAACTTACCGAGTATGTAGCCCGGAATTTCTAGATGAAGAAATTAGGAAAATACAGTGGACCTTCAGTTATCGACTGTAATCTGTTCCAGAAGGCCGGCCTAAAACTGAAATAATTATTCCCATAAGAATTAATGTAAATACAATTAATCCGTTCCAGACACCCAAAAATATTCACAAAAAATACATTTTTTAGAGATTAATTATAGTTTTACATATACAAAACAACGAGAACTTAATAAAATAAATACATGAACAATTAAATCAGTATTACATACCTTTATTGAAGACTGTTGTTGGCTTATGGAAGATAAGGAGGAGAGAGGGAGGAGGGTTTATTGTTTGGAAGGGGAATTCCCCTCCATAAAGCCCTATCTGGGGTTACTTCCCTACTTTGTCTTTTAATGCCACTAGGACCAGCTTGAGAGTCACTGGACCCCTGTCGCACAAAATATCTGTCCAGAGAGCTCTGTTTCTGGCATCTCTCTAAGATTTCCCTGAAGTGGGACAAGGTTCTGTCACTGAACCTGTTGCAGATGTAGCTTGTTTCAGCTTGGTCAGGGTGATATTTCTCAGCAAAAACCTGCACCCTAGTATACACTGCACAAATCTCCTTAATCTCTGAAGAAGGCAACTCCTTCACTCCTTCTTCCTTGTCCTCTGAAGCAAGTTCCTGAGCTGTGGTCTGTTGCTGTTCCAGATGAAGCTCTTGCAGCTCTTCAGTGGTTAGCTCTTCCCTGTAGTCCTCCACCAATTCTTCCACATCCTCACCACTAACCTCCAACCCCACAGACTTTCCCAGAGGTACAATGGTGGCCTGGTGACTAAAGCTCTCACTTCACACACGGAGGGCCCAAGTTCTATTCCCGGCGGGTGGAAACACTTCTACGCGTTTCCTTATACCTGTTGTCCTGTTCACCTAGCAGCAAATTGGTACCTGGGTGTTAGTCGACTGGTGTGGGTTGCATCCTGGGGGACAAGATTGAGGACCCCAATTCAAATACGTTAGACAGTCCTCGATGACGCACTGACTTTCTTGGGTTATCCTGGGTGGCTAACCCTCCGGGGTTAAAAATCTGAACGAAATCTTATCTTAGGGTCAGCCTCAAACCCTTCAGAATCCCTCTCTTGGACACATTTTGGCCACAATTTCCTCCAAGCAGAGTTCAAAGTCCTGTAAGTCACTCCCTCCCAAGCCTTACCTATAATGCTTATGCAATGGAGGATATTGAAGTGATTCCTTCAGAACTCTCTTAGGGTCAAATCTGTGTCTGAGGTCACTTCGAAGCACCTTCAAAACACTGCTTTAGTGTACAGTTTTTTGAAGTTAGAAATGACTTGCTGGTCCATAGGCTGGATGAGAGGAGTGGTGTTAGGAGGCAAGAACTTCACTGTGATGAAATGAAATTCATGCACTCTTTGAAAATTTGCCTTGTAACCCATGCATTATTGTTAGCCCTCCACATCACACACAATTTACTCTTGAAAACATTGTGTTTCTTGAACTCTCTGGGATTTTCAGAGTGATACACCAGTTAAGGCTTCACTTTGAAATCCCCAGTAGCGTTAGCACAGAACAAAAGAATAATCCTATCTTTCATAGGCTTGTGTCCAGGCAGGGCCTTTTCCTCCTGTGTAATGTAGGTTCTCTTTGGCATTTTCTTCCAAAACAGGCCTGTTTCATCACAAGTGAACACTTGTTGGGGGAGGAATCCTTTAGCCTCTACATTTTTTTTTTTTTTTATCACACTGGCCGATTCCCACCAAGGCAGGGTGGCCCGAAAAAGAAAAACTTTCACCATCATTCACTCCATCACTGTCTTGCCAGAAGGGTGCTTTACACTACAGTTTTTAAACTGCAACATTAACACCCCTCCTTCAGAGTGCAGGCACTCTACTTCCCATCTCCAGGACTCAAGTCCAGCCTGCCGGTTTCCCTGAACCCCTTCATAAATGTTACTTTGCTCACACTCCAACAGCACGTCAAGTATTAAAAACCATTTGTCTCCATTCACTCCTATCAAACACGCTCACGCATGCCTGCTGGAAGTCCAAGCCCCTCGCACACAAAACCTCCTTTACCCCCTCCCTCCAACCTTTCCTAGGCCGACCCCTACCCCGCCTTCCTTCCACTACAGACTGATACACTCTTGAAGTCATTCTGTTTCGCTCCATTCTCTCTACATGTCCGAACCACCTCAACAACCCTTCCTCAGCCCTCTGGACAACAGTTTTGGTAATCCAACACCTCCTCCTAACTTTCAAACTACGAATTCTCTGCATTATATTCACACCACACATTGCCCTCAGACATGACATCTCCACTGCCTCCAGCCTTCTCCTCGCTGCAACATTCATCACCCATGCTTCACACCCATATAAGAGCGTTGGTAAAACTATACTCTCATACATTCCCCTCTTTGCCTCCAAGGACAAAGTTCTTTGTCTCCACAGACTCCTAAGTGCACCACTCACTCTTTTCCCCTCATCAATTCTATGATTGATTCACCTCATCTTTCATAGACCCATCCGCTGACACGTCCACTCCCAAATATCTGAATACATTCACCTCCTCCATACTCTCTCCCTCCAATCTGATATTCAATCTTTCATCACCTAATCTTTTTGTTATCCTCATAACCTTACTCTTTCCTGTATTCAGCTTTAATTTTCTTCTTTTGCACACCCTACCAAATTCATCCACCAATCTCTGCAACTTCTCTTCAGAATCTCCCAAGAGCACAGTGTCATCAGCAAAGAGCAGCTGTGACAACTCCCACTTTGTGTGTGTTTCTTTATCTTTTAACTCCACACCTCTTGCCAAGACCCTCGCATTTACTTCTCTTACAACCCCATCTATAAATATATTAAACAACCACGGTGACATCACACATCCTTGTCTAAGGCCTACTTTTACTGGGAAAAAATTTCCCTCTTTCCTACATACTCTAACTTGAGCCTCACTATCCTCGTAAAAACTCTTCACTGCTTTCAGTAACCTACCTCCTACACCATACACTTGCAACATCTGCCACATTGCCCCCCTATCCACCCTGTCATACGCCTTTTCCAAATCCATAAATGCCACAAAGACCTCTTTAGCCTTATCTAAATACTGTTCACTTATATGTTTCACTGTAAACACCTGGTCCACACACCCCCTACCTTTCCTAAAGCCTCCTTGTTCATCTGCTATCCTATTCTCCGTCTTACTCTTAATTCTTTCAATAATAACTCTACCATACACTTTACCAGGTATACTCAGCAGACTTATCCCCCTATAATTTCTGCACTCTCTTTTATCCCCTTTGCCTTTATACAAAGGAACTATGCGTGCTTTCTGCCAATCCCTAGGTACCTTACCCTCTTCCATACATTTATTAAATAATTGCACCAACCACTCCAAAACTATATCCCCACCTGCTTTTAACATTTCTATCTTTATCCCATCAATCCCGGCTGCCTTACCCCCTTTCATTTTACCTACTGCCTCACGAACTTCCCCCACACTCACAACTGGCTCTTCCTCACTCCTACAAGATGTTATTCCTCTTTGTCCTATACACGAAATCACAGCTTCCCTATCTTCATCAACATTTAACAATTCCTCAAAATATTCCCTCCATCTTCCCAATACCTCTAACTCTCCATTTAATAACTCTCCTCTCCTATTTTTAACTGACAAATCCATTTGTTCTCTAGGCTTTCTTAACTTGTTAATCTCACTCCAAAACTTTTTCTAATTTTCAACAAAATTTGTTGATAACATCTCACCCACTCTCATTTGCTCTCTTTTTACATTGCTTCACCACTCTCTTAACCTCTCTCTTTTTCTCCATATACTCTTCCCTCCTTGCATCACTTCTACTTTGTAAAAACTTCTCATATGCTAACTTTTTCTCCCATACTACTCTCTATACATCATCATTCCACCAATCGCTCCTCTTCCCTCCCGCACCCACTTTCCTGTAACCAAAAACTTCTGCTGAACACTCTAACACTACATTTTTAAACCTACCCCATACCTCTTCGACCCCATTGCCTATGCTCTCATTAGCCCATCTATCCTCCAATAGCTGTTTATATCTTACCCTAACTGCCTCCTCTTTTAGTTTATAAACCTTCACCTCTCTCTTCCCTGATACTTCTATTCTCCTTGTATCCCATCTACCTTTTACTCTCAGTGTAGCTACAACTAGAAAGTGATCTGATATATCTGTGGCCCCTCTATAAACATGTACATCCTGAAGTCTACTCAACAGTCTTTTATCTACCAATACATAATCCAACAAACTACTGTCATTTTGCCCTACATCATATCTTATATACTTATTTATCCTCTTTTTCTTAAAATATGTATTACCTATAATTAAACCCCTTTCTATACAAAGTTCAATCAAAGGGCTCCCATTATCATTTACACCTGGCACCCCAAACTTACCTACCACACCCTCTCTAAAAGTTTCTCCTACTTTAGCATTCAGGTCCCCTACCACAATTACTCTCTCACTTGGTTCAAAGGCTCCTATACATTCACTTAACATCTCCCAAAATCTCTCTCTCTCCTCTGCATTCCTCTCTTCTCCAGGTGCGTACACACTTATTATGACCCACTTCTCGCATCCAACCTTTACTTTAATCCACATAATTCTTGAATTTACACATTCATATTCTCTTTTCTCCTTCCATAACTGATCATTCAACATTACTGCTACCCCTTCCTTTTCTCTAACTCTCTTAGATACTCCAGATTTAATCCCATTTATTTCCCCCCACTGAAGCTCCCCTACCCCCTTCAGCTTTGTTTCGCTTAGGGCCAGGACATCCAACTTCTTTTCATTCATAACATCAGCAATCATCTGTTTCTTGTCATCCACACTACATCCACGCACATTTAAGCATCCCAGTTTTATAAAGTTTTTCTTCTTCTCTTTTTTAGTAAATGTCTACAGGAGAAGGGGCTACTAGCCCATTGCTCCCGGCATTTTAGTCGCCTCATACGACACGCATGGCTTACGGAGGAAAGATTCTTTTCCACTTCCCCATGGACAATAGAAGAAACAAAGAAGAACAAGAGCTATTTAGAAAAAGGAGAAAAACCTAGATGTATGTATATATATATGCATGTGCATGTCTGTGAAGTGTGACCAAAGTGTAAGTAGGAGTAGCAAGATATCCCTGTTATCTAGCGTGTTTATGAGACAGAAAAAGAAAACAGCAATCCTACCATCATGCAAAACAGCCTCTACATACCCTTTGAAATCTTGCACAAATTTTTCAACCACACATTTATCAGAACTTGCAGCTTCTCCATGCCTTACCACATTATGTATGCCACTGCACTTCTTAAATCTCTCAAACCAGCCTTTGCTGGCCCTAAATTCACTAACGGCAGCACTTGTTCCAGGCATTTTATTTACAAGATCCACATACAACTGCTTGCCTTCTCACAAATCACTGGCTCCACAACACTATCTACCGCTAATTGTTTTTCCCTGATACACAACAATAATAATTTTTCTATATCTTCCATTATTGGTGACCTCTGTTTCGTTATCACATTTACTGCTTTTGCAACATCAGCTTCCTTGATTTGTTCTTTCTTTGCCAGGATGGAAGTGATGGTAGATTTGTTTTTCCCACACATCCTGGCAAGTTCCAACACTCACATACCACTTCTCTCTTAAATTCCATTGTGTTTCTCACATTCTTTACCGCAGGAACTTTACTAGGAACTTTCTTTGGGGTCATGCTTACTTATTTCGCAGTTTCCCCCAATGAAAAGCAGGGGTGTCACTAGCACGTTAAGAGACCATACAATAAGTGTCAGGGGCCCGAGACTGTTCAACTGCCTCCCAGCACACATGATTTGGCAGTCTTCAAGCTGGCACTGGACAAGCACCTAAAGTCAGTTCCGGATCAGCCGGGCTGTGGCTCGTATGTTGGTTTGCGTGCAGCCAGCAGCAACAGCCTGGTTGATCAGGCTCTGATCCACCAGGAGGCCTGGTCTCAGACCGGGCCGCGGGGGCGTTGACCCCCGGAACTCTCTCCAGGTAAACTCCAGGTAATAAATAACAAAGAAAAACACTGATTTATAGTGAAATGTTTGGATAATTGAGCAGAAGCTTCCTCACTCGGCCAGTGACACAGCTACACTGACTTAGGAACACACAAGCGTCGCCGGCTGATAAGAGTCCAATACGGCCGATAAGCAAAACAATGACCAATAATTGGAAGCCGATAAGTGAGCTGGCCGGTAAACGAAACAGCCGATAACCGAGGGTTTACTGTATTTCATATTGCCACGAAACTGCAGGTACCCTAAGGAGTTTGTGGAATCGGTGTTGCTGGCAGCTAGAAAAACTTATTAAATGAGTGAACCTAGGATAACACCTCAGATAAATAATGTGCTGGTTCTCCCATATAATAAGAATTTATCTGTCCTGCCAAATGCTCTTAAAAGATTTAACATACAAGTAGTTTTTAAAAATGCACGAACTGTTAAAAGCATTCTGATAAAGAATTCTCCACAACATTGCATTGGAGGTGTGTATACAACTGGTTGCAATGGGTGCAGCTTACATTATGTGGAACAGACTGGCAAATCTCTAGATATTAGGATATCACAACACAAATATTCAATACGGACTGCCCAAGATTCCATTGCCATTTTTAGCCACATTAGAGTCTGTAATAACATGGCAAATTGGCCGAAAGCTAAAGTCTTTGTCCCTTGTTCCACTTGGCTTGGATGAAACGTTATAGAATTAGCCATCATCATACATGATAGACTTTCATTATGTAATAACAGTGGCAGCTTATTCAAATTAATTTGTTTACAGTGGAGGCTGTAGTCCATAACCTAAAGCAAGACTCCTATACAAATGCATTGGATTGTTTTAAATGTAGCACACAGAGGGATAGGGTCAGTTCTGATGGCTAGACCAATCTCTCCCTAAGAACCTTGTGGAATAAAAATATGACCTAACTATGGCCAGTGTACCTGCAGGTAAACTACATATGTCTTCCCTTTAACCCTTTGAGGGTTTCGGCCGTACTAGTACGGCTTACGACCCAGGGTTTTTGACGTACTAGTACGCATAAATTCTAGCGCCCTCAAATCTAGTGGGAGAAAGCTGGTAGGCCTACATATGAAAGAATGGGTCTATGTGGTCAGTGTGCACAGTATAAAAAAAATCCTGCAGCACACAGTGCATAATGAGAAAAAAAACTTTGACCATTTTTCTGGAATAAAACAGCGACTTTGCACTGTATTTTCGTATGGTATTTATTGTTGTATTCTAGTTTTCTTGGTCTCACTTTATAGAATGGAAGACATATTACAGAAATTGAGATAATTTTGACTGGTTTTACAATGAAAAGTACCTTGAAATTGAGCTCAAAGTAGCAGAAATGTTCGATTTTTACCAAAGTTCAAAAGTAAACAAATCATGCCAAGCGTCCAATACACGTTAACTGGTGAGTCTAATATTCTTTCGCAAGTGCACCAATATTATTTATACCATTTTTGACACTAATGCAGTAGTCTGCATAACAGTAAATCTTCTATTTTTTGTGAGAATAAAAATTCAAAGTGGAAAGCAAAACAATGTAAGAGGGGCCTTGAGACGTGACTAATGAACAGAGGAAATGTCATTTTAGTGCCAGGAATATCTTTCTTGTTTATTCTGGACCCTATTTGGAAATTGGCATCTTTTGAAATTTGTGTGAAATTGGCAAAATTGCTAAATTCTGACCACTGTACTGGATAGTTGAAATTGGTAAATGGGTGGTTTCTTGCACTCATTCGATAGAAAAAAATGGAGTTCTAGCGAAATATTCATGTTTTTTGTCGACTAGTACAGTGGAGTTGGCCAAAAATGGGGCTCAAAGTGGGCAAAATCGCCGATGCGTAAACATCGCTGAGACTGCTAACTTTGCGAGAGCATAATTCCCTAAGTTTTCCATCAAATTTTATACTTTTGGTGTCATTATGATCGGGAAAAGATTCTCTATATTTTGATAAGAATATTTTTTTTTTTTTAAATTTGGCCGACCCTGAGAACGAGTCTCGGAGAGGTCCTGTCGACCCTCAAAGGGTTAAATGAGTTCCCCTTTATATGAGTCACTGTGAACTGTTTTCTAAGGTATGGGAAATACCCAGACAGTTGCTGGATATCAATATACAGTGGACCCCCGCTTAACGATCACCTCCAAATGCGACCAATTATGTAAGTGTATTTATGTAAGTGCATTTGTACGTGTATGTTTGGGGATCTGAAATGGACTAATCTACTTCACAATATTTCTTATGGGAAAAAATTCGGTTAGTACTGGCACCTGAACATACTACTGGAATGAAAAAAGTTCGTTAACCGGGGGTCCACTGTATTAAGAAGATTAAGCCTTTTACATCATATCAAAGTTGATGGAATTCTTGATAATTGTCATGCCACCATCTGTTACTCTTGTCAAGCTGCCATGATGGTATCAGTGCTTGTGGGATGGCAGTCTTACAATGCCTTAAAAAATAGTCAACCATCCAGGCACCATGCACTGGCATCAGTGGCATGACTGGGCTCTTATTTTCTGTTTCCTTCCTCCCTCATTCTAGCAAAAGTGCTCACTCTGAATGTGTTTGCTCAGACTTTATCCTGATTATGTTTGCAATGAGAAGTCACTGTGAAGTGTGGCGGCAGGCTGTGAAGTCATGCTAATAGCTGCTACCCAGCAGAATGCACTAATGAAAAAAAAACCTCCCTGTATGGTAGGCCTTTGATTTTCATCACGAGCACTGTATATACGTACAGTAGGGCCCCGATTTATGTTGTTCCGCCTTATGACGTTCCGCTAATATGGTAATTTCAAATTATAACCAAAACTTGCTATACGGCTAACTGTCTTTCTAATACGGCATGCCCCACCCAGTTTGTTTACATTCTCCATGAGCTCCATGTCTCTCCATTATGTCTGGAAAGTTTCCAGAATTTCAAGTATCTGAAAGTTATTTCATATTTTATATATACTCTGATAATTATACTTTTGCGTATCTGTACCTAAATATAGTTACACACGTTGCTGGCGTGCAGGTACATATTAAAATCAGTAAGTGTGTCTTATGTCTCGAGATGCCATATTAATAATAATAATAATATTAATAATAATCAATAATAATTACTGAGACACATTAAATGTCATATATTATGTTAATATACACATTTTCATTAATTCATCTATGATATTTTTCCAAAATTATACAATAAACCTGCTACGTAACATATAAATATGATAACTACACCCCACAGTAGAATAAATTAACGTAAATATGAGATGTGGTAGCAACGCAACTTGTAGGAATGACGGTAAAAATTACATTTTCTCTAGTCCAACATCAGAGGGTAACTGTAGAAAATTATTCCTTTCATATGCCTTCACAGTGTGTCATTTCTTCTAAAAATGGTGTTACATGAGAATGGGAGTGTTCCTCTTTATTTACTCTACTGTATCAATGTGGAGACAGCTTGTACACAATGTAAAGTGTTTGTATTATGTTACAATTCAAATGTGTATGAAGATGTGTACACCTGGCTTGTTTACATAACTCCATGTCTCTGTCCTCTCTCATGTACTCATTCTCTCTCACTCTCATTTATTTGTTTTATCTCATTTACTCACCTCTCAACCTACATTAGGACTACAAATATTTTAAGGTAAGTAATGAGTGAACTGTACATATAGGCATTGTATCGCTGTGTGGGTGGGGTTGCCTGGTATGGTAGGTATGGTAGCCTGGCTGGCTGCCATACCTACAACACCTGATTTCTTATGATAAATACTACTCATCTCACCCTACATTAAGACTACAAATATTTTAAGGCAAGTAATGAGTGTACTAAATGTGTATTTTACAGTGGAACCTCTACTTACGAGTTTAATCCGTTCCATGACCTTGCTCGCATCTGAATTTGCTCGTTTGCAGAGTCAATTTTCCTCATTTAAATTAATTGAAATGGAATTAATTAATTCCAGTGGAATTCCAGGCATGACCAAATACTTCAATAATTTCCCTAATATCAACTCTACAGCTTATTTATCTATCACAATTCATCTAATATGACATAATAAACAATATTAATAACATAGAAATATGACATATACACTAGAATGAATAAAATATGTGCATGTCATTATGTATATGGCTAGTAGTGGTGACAGCGGCCATTGTTGTTGTTGGGGTTTATATGGCCACCACAGTGGCCATTCCTGCTTCTGACTACATGAGTAGAGAACCTAGGATAACCCAAAAAAGTCAGACAGTGTGACTTATAATTGCTACACCCTTAATGCTACATTTAATTGCTACACTCTTAACCCTTTGAGGGTTGACAGGCCCTCTCCGAGACTCATTCTCAGGGTCGGCGAAATTAAAAAAAAAAAAAAAAAAAATTCTTATCAAAAGATAGAGATCTTTTCCCGATCATAATGACACCAAAAGTATGAAATTTGATGGAAAACTTATGGAATTATGCTCTCGCGAAGTTAGCGGTCTCAGCGATGTTTATGCATCGGCAATTTTGCCCACTTTGAGCCCCATTTTCGGCCAATTCCACTGTACTAGTCGACAAAAAACATGAATATTTTGCTAGAATTCAATTTTTTCTATCGAATGAGTGCAAGAAACCTCCCATTTACCAATTTCAACTATCCAGTACAGTGGTCAGAATTTAGCAATTTTTCCAATTTCACACAAATTTCAAAAGATGCCAATTTCCGAATAGGGTCCAGAACAAACAAGAAAAACATTCCTGGCACTAAAATGACATTTCCTCTGTTCATTAGTCACGTCTCAAGGCCCCTCTTACATTCTTTTGCTTTCCACTTTGAATTTTTATTCTCACAAAAAATAGATTTACTGTTATGCAGACTACTGCATTAGTGTAAAAAATGGTATAAATAACATTGGCGCACTTGTGAAAGAATATCAGACTCACCAGTTGACGTGTATTGGACTTTTGAACTTTGGTAAAAATCGAACATTTCTGCTACTTTGAGCTCAATTTCAAGGTACTTTTCATTGTAAAACCAGTCAAAATCATCTCAATTTCTGTAATATATCTTCCATTTTATAAAATGAGACCAAGAAAACTAGAATACAACAATAAATACCATATGAAAATACAGTGCAAAGTCGCTGTTTTAATCCAAAAACACAGTCAAAGTTTTTTTTTTTCTCATTACGCACTGTGTGCTGCAGGATTTTTTTTATACTGCACACACTGACCACATAGACCCATTCTTTCATATGTAGGCCTACCAGCTTTCTCCCACAAGATTTGAGGGCGCTAGAATTTAGGCATACTAGTACGTCAAAAACCCTGGGTCGTAAGCCGTACTAGTACGGCCGAAACCCTCAAAGGGTTAATGCTACACTTTGTCACTGACTCCTTATGCTTTAGTATTGTACATATCATAAGGTGGTATGCTGGTACTGCCTGGCCAAGTCCTTAACCCTCCACCTAGTTTGTTTATCTATGATTTCCTGCTTTAATTCCAGGGAAATCATCCTGTTTTTCTTCTCAGCACTGTCCTTTGCACTTGCTTTCTTAGGACCCATGGTTAGAAACAAGAAATTTCACAAAATAACTGCACAAAACGTAAGGAAAACACAAGAATTCCCTCCACCGCGAGTGGAGTGGACTGCCATCTTGTGGTGGCGTTTGGAAACTCATAGTATAGGGTACAACAAAATCTGCCACTGCTGTTTCATGTTGTCTGGCACTGCTGCTTCATGTTGTCTGCCATTGCTGCTTCATGTTGTCTGCCACTGCTAACTCATGATGTCTGCCACTGCTGCTTCATGTTGCCTGCCACTGCTACCTCATGATGTCTGCTCCCACTTTTGCTAGCATGTTGAAGAGCTTTCCAACAGGTGATAGTTGAGGGGCAGAACCAATTGAACAGGTACTGAACAGTACCTGTTCAGTACATTGCCAAAGAATCGAACATTTCTGCTAATTTGAGCTCAGTTTCAAGGTACTTTTCTTCATGAAACCAATCAAAATCATATCTATTTCTGTAGTATATCTCATATCAAATGAGACCAAAAAAAAACAAGAATACAACCATAAAAACCATATAAAAGTATACCGCTAATGGGAGGCTAATGGCTGAGAAGTGAACTCCGTTATTAATGGTCTGATTTCTTTAATTTTTGGTGTACGTTAAGATGCATCTTTCCACCATACATCGCCCAAGTTTCAATAAGAGAGTCCAACAAACAACTGAGATCTAATACCCTAGATCAAGAGCAAGAGCCCCTCACCAGTGTCAAGGAACCTCCCTTGAGGCCCTCTTACATATGGAAATCTCACTTATCTGGAAGCAAAAAATTGACCAAGTGACTACTCATATTTGGAAATACTCACACATGAATGCACTCATAAGTAGAGGTTCCACTGTAGTGTACTTTTGTACTGTTGTTTAATGCCTAGTTCTATTGATAACTTAATATAAGTTAGTGTAAACTTGTTGTCTGGCACTTATATACATTTATAAGTGGAAAAATGGCATTCTGCTTTAAGGTGATTTTCGCTATAACGCAGTAGCCTGGAACCTAACCTGCCGTATAAGTGGGGCCCTACTGTACATATATATGTACATACGTATGTATATATGTATGTATTATGTATGCGTGTATAAATGTACATGTGTATGTGTGTAGATAAATACATGGACCATTTCCACTGAGGTAGGTGACTTACAGAAGGAAACTTTCACCACCAATTATTCAGATGCTGTCATGCCGAAATTGAGAGACATCGTAATTCATATGAACATTTTCAACGACTTTCCAAACATCAACAGTGAGATCATTTTTTTGAGATAATGCAACCCAAAGGTAAAATTTATTGTATTAGATCAAGATGGGTCTTTACTGTGATAGTCACTAGATATCTTACTTCCATATAGTTATTAAACTCACTCAGTAATGGTAAAAGCAGCTGTCCACCACTTTCTTACATGTTTTATTAGTCAAAAGTAGGAGAACAGTATGAATAATTTGTATTCACTATTATAGCTGTACTTTATAACAATACACAACATTACATCCCATTACTATGATCAGTTTTTAAATAAAACAGTTTTAATGGGTATTAGCATTGGTTAGTTGGTGACTGGGGCAACAAACTGACAATGGATACAAGGACATCATACTGCAGAATAAGCCTTTTTTTTTTTTTTTTTTAGATAACACTTGGTTCAGCACTAAGCTTGATAAAGCTTAATCTTGTGAGAACTGGCATGATGATAATAGATTGCTCTGTATAATATGTTGCCTCATATTGTAGTAAAATATGAATTATTATTTTTTTGAACTCTTATATTTTCCTACTTTATTTTCCAACCAATACACTTCAAAAACTCAGGATCCTCTATCTGCACCAACACCACTACCCATAAAAAATCATAAAGACAGACCAGTTAAGAAAAAATTCAACCTCAAGTAGGGTATCAGTCTTCTTAGTGCCTTTATTCCCAGCATTTGTTGGAAGAGTAGTTGGCAAGTGTGAAAGTGATGAAAAAATATATTTTAAAAAGGCAATGAGGATTAAAGACTGCATGCTTGTATATGCATGTGTAGTGTGACCTAAGTTTAACCCTTAAACTGTCCAAACGTAGATATACATTTGCTCGGGTAGCACTCCGAACATAGATCAATGTTTTATTTTTCATTCCTTCAAAATTGGGGCGATAGGCTTGAGTCACCTAGATACGAGAGAATGGGTCTTAACACTCAGTGTGCACAGTATTAAAAAATCTGGGACCACTTAGTACCTTGTGGGAGCACCAGTTCAACAGAGTGCCAGCTACAGTAAATAGCTGGCAAACACGAAGGATTCACTGATGTCATGTCGCATTAACACTCCCCTTTTAAGAGGAAAGTAAAAATAGGTTAGATAAATACATGAGTGGATGTGGGTGGGTGTGAGTTGGACCTGACTAGCTTGTGCTACTAGGTCTGATGTCATGCTCCTTCCTTCAGTGGATGTAACCTGACTAGGTCACATCCACTGGTTTAAGCCAGGGGGGTAACATGGACCTGCCTTGCATGGGCCAATAGGCCTGCTGCAGTGTTCCTTCTTATGTTCTTATGTATTCAGCAGGTTGGCCGGCTGACTGGCTGGCTGGCTGGCTGGCTTTGGCTGTCTCTGGCTCTCTCTCTCTCTCTCTCTCTATCTGTCTCTCTCTCACATGTACACATAAGTTCAGTTATTATACACAGTGTAAATTACTTTGGATAACCCAAAAATTCCAGGCAAATTGCTATACTGTGCTTGTAGATATAAGACATAAATACCCATGATGCATTTTCACTTGCTCAGGAATCAGGGAGTGGTTCATAAACCAACAGTTTTACAGCCACTCCCTGAGACAGAGACAAGCAGATGGGAAGACAGACACACACAGACAGACCGAAAGACAGATAAGCAGAGCTATACAGACATAAGAGCTAGACAGACAGACAGACATGTTTGTGTGTAACAGTGAAAACAAATAAAGCAAGGGTTCCCTGGAGCAGTGCTCATTTATCAAGAGTCACTGAACTGTCAACAGTTTACTGACATTTGTCATAACACCATTCTTCAAGGAGTTTCATATATATTCTATGCACACACAGGCAGACAGAAAGACAGATAAGCAGAGCTAGACAGACAGATAAGCAGAGCTAGACAGACAGATAAGCAGAGCTAGACAAACACAGACAGACAGATAGACAGACAGACAGGCAGACATGATTGTGTGTAACAGTGAAAACAAATAAAGCGAGGGTTCCCTGAGTGCACATTTATCAAGTGTCACTGCCTGTCACCAGTATACTGACACTTGTCATAACGTCATGCTTCAAAGTATACTCCAGCATGTCTAAAACATTGCTGGGACCATACACAAATAACCCGCACATAAAAGAGAGAAGCTTACGACGACGTTTCGGTCCGACTTGGACCATTGACAAAGTCACACTAACCGGTATTATATACAACTCTTGTACTACTACTACTACTACTACCACCACCTCTTCCTGCCTATATATAGCCGTCCTGCTCCTTCTCTGGTTAGTGTGACTTTGTCAATGGTCCAAGTCGGACCGAAACGTCGTCGTAAGCTTCTCTCTTTTATGTGCGGGTTATTTGTGTATCGTTCCAGTCACGGTATTGTGCCTTTTTTGTTATTGCTGGGACCTATAAATACTTTGTATATATTTCTAGACAATAGTAATTGACCCAGGCAGGTGAAAATCTTCACTTGTCAGTGTGATTGTGACTATTTGAGTACTATTTCAGTACCTAATATTAGTGTCAGAACAAAGATTGGCCATGAAATCACAAGAACTATTATAAATTGTAATTATCAGAACATATATCAACAAGACCGAGGCAGGGTGACCCAAAAAAGAAAGAAAATCCCCAAAAAAAAATACTTTCATCATCATTCAACACTTTCACCACACTCACACATTATCACTGCTTTTGCAGAGGTGCTCAGAATACAACAGTTTAGAAGCATATACGTATAAAGATACACAACATATCCCTCCAAACTGCCAATATCCCAAACCCCTCGTTTAAAGTGCAGGCATTGTACTTCCCATTTCCAGGACTCAAGTCCAGCACCAACTTCATGGGTTTATTCTCATTAAGTACTGACCCTAAAATTTTTTTATCCTATAACATGTAGAAAAATGCGCTCTTCATTTAAATTTTTTTTTTTTTAAATATTCGGAGCACTACTCGAGTGAACGTAGATCTATGGTTCAATATACCAGAAACCTTGCATGTTTATGAGAAAGTAAAAAGACACCAGCAATTCTACCATTGTGTAAAACAATTACAGGTTTCCGTTTCACACTCACTTGGCAATACAGTAGTACCTCCCTGGGCGGTTGCTGTCTGCCAACCTACCACCTCCAAAATTTTTTTATTACAAGCATTAAATATCTTGTAGGTGGAATCTAGCCACAAAATCTAAAAATCACTGAAATAGCTCCACTCTACAAAAATTGCTCCAAAACAGCAAAATCTTTGAAGAAGTGCTAAGACTGAAGACTGCAAAACAGAAAATCACAATATTTACACAAACCAGGACAGTGTGGGAATAAAGCAGAACATTCCCACCTCTCATAACTAGACCACCATATGGTTTTTGGATACATTGGAAGGGAAGTAAAATGCTGACTTTATTTAAAGAGTGTGCAAAAGTCTTAAAAGCTGTGACCATGATGTAATTGCACATAATTTTTACAGAAGGAATAGCTGGAAAAGTAAACAGATTCATTAACTAAGAAACCAGACCCAAAGTAAAATCAGAGGCCTCATATTTCACACAAAGAAACAAATTATAAAGTTGTATTATCCTTCAGAAAATATTGTGATTTGTGGCATTCAGCAAGGACACAGCAACCTTCATGCCAATGGAGGTTGCTGTGTAAGGAACAGAAAGAACTCAGAAATGTGAAAGGAAAAGGTGTACAATGCACAGGCAGGCCCTGCTTATACAGCAGGTTAGGCTCAGGCTACTGATGTAAAGTGAAAATCACTGTAAAGTGAAACATGGCCTTTTTTCACTTTCAAATGCATATAAAAGCCTGATAACATGTTTACGCTACCATATACAGTGGTCCCTCGTTTTTCGTAATTAATCCGTTCCTGGAGGAGCTACTATAAACGAAATTTACGATTTGCGAATCAATTTTCCCCATAAGAAATAATGTAAATACAATTAATCCGTTTCTGACACTCAGAAGTATTAAAACAAAAAATTTTTTTACATGAAATATACATGTAGTACATAAACAATACAATGGGAAATGATGAATGAAACATTATCAGCATAACACTTACCTTGATTGGAGATTCTTCTTAGTGTATGGGAGACTGGAGGAGGAGAGAGATTGGATTGCTTACAGTTTGGAAGGGGAATCCCCTTCCAGCAACACCTCAGGTACCAATTGCTTCTCTGAGGTTGCTTCTCTTCTCTGTTTGTTAATGCCACTAGGACCACCTTGAGAGTCACTCTAGTCCTGTCTCGCAAAGTAACTGTGGAGAGAGCTCTGTTTCTGGCGTCTCTTTAACACTTCCCTAAAATGGTACAAGACTTTGTCACTACATATTTCTCACCTTCTTTACCACAGGCTTGGCACTAGGACCTTTCTTTGGAGCCATGGTAGCTTATTTAGTACTTGCAAGCACTAAAATGAGTGGAATATTATGAAATATTTCGTAGGAGCACTTGAGGGAACCTTCACTCACTGGTAAACAATGCCAGACTGGCTGGGTAGGGAGGCCTCCCCTGCTCACACCGTGCGTAAGCGTCCTGGACAAACTACTATTCACGAGTCAACCTATGAAAAGCGAGTCCATGTTTATACGAAAATACCCCTATGATTGGCGAAATTTACGATTGCCGAGAATTACGAAAAGCGAGGGACCACTGTACATGTATTAAGTGAGCAATATAGCTAGGCCTAAAAAATGCATATACATTACACACATTACTTACCTTAAAATATTTTCATTCTTAGTTTATAGTAAGTGGTGAATATATTTATTGTAGGAAGTCTGAATAAATGAAGAATGGGTATAATTGAAAGCCATAGCATTAGCAAAATGCAGTAAAGCGAAGCACTCTAAAGCACTGCCTACCTGTAATTACAGCATTATCCTGTATTTTCAAAACACATATGGGAAGAATACAGAAGTCAAAAAATTGCAAATGATAAGCAGATTAAGTAAACAAAAACCATTCTCATACAATGAAAACTATAGTAGTAAAAAATTTCAGAATATGACTCGGATAATCAGGCATGATTTACTAATACGTTATTTCAACCTCGAGAAAATAAATGACAAGCAACCACAGTTTAACAAAGACTGGAAACCAGTAGCATTATGTTATATCACACGGCCTCTTCAATTGGAATAAGTAAAATATGAGTTAACTACTATCACCACAAAGAGGTACGTATAAGCTGATCTCCATCGACCTGACCATGAGTAGGTAAAAGTCTAACCTTGATTAATATGATCCTGAAGAGTTCGTCATCCAGTGTTGACACCCAGAGTTCTCACAATTTAATTGTTCAACCTTTCTTTATAATGATTACTGATCTGGGCGCAAACTACCACATTAAAATTAACTGTCGTCCCAGTAAATTAAAGTTTGGAACTGATATAATCAGGCTAGACTTAAGTTTGCAATTGTCAGAATCTATATTGTGGTCACAGTCACAATCTTGTATATGACAATCCAGCACTGCTAGTACAGTATTTCTCATTCTAATGTCCCTCTTGTATTCATGCCCACATTTTTTTGAGTCGTACAGCTTATTGATTCCTAAGTGACTGGAGAAAAAAATAAAACACACACACACCCTTGTCAATGTTGCCATCTGGCTTAGTCTTTGCCATTTCTTATAACATATATTATCAGCTAACATATATTATCAGTCACAAGTTGCCATGGCCTGTAAAATGAGGAATATAGTTTCACAGCCAAAAATTAGAAGACAGCAAATCAGATGCTTCCTGTATAAGAAGTCAACACATCATGGTTTTTACATGCTCTGCCTCCTATTGCCTTGGGTGTCACAGGTTATAGTTGTGTCAATGACCTTTGAGGCAGACTCAGGCAATGGTGATGAAATATTGCCTAACTTAACTTCATACTTTACAGTATGAATGCAATCTTCTAATAATAAACAATGCAGTACCATGTATAAACTTGCATGTACTCACCAATAACATTCTCACAACTACAAGTGTCTGTACCATTTTCCTTTTTTATCTGTGCAAGATAGAACAGTAGTCAATTGTTTCCTATCTGAGATGGCAAAGAAAGAGATATTTACTTATCTTCTTCCATATGCTTACATCATCACTAGCAAAACACATGCAATATGTACATTGTATCCACTTGGAAGCAGAAAAGAATCCTTCCTTTGTAAGCCATGTGTGTCAAAGAAGTGACTAAAATACAGAGAGCAAGAGGCTAGTAACCCCTTCCATATAAATTACTAAAAGTAAAAAGAAAAATATTTTTGTTTCTTTTTTTTACGGGTCACCCTGCCTGCGTGGGAAACAGCCGGTGTGATAACAAAAAACATGTTTATTATGTATCACTTTCGTGGTTCATTTGTGATATTCTGTGGTAATTAATAAGTGTCTGTGAATAAAACCTAGCACAGGTAGTTAACATACTGTATTATCCTCTATCAGAGTAAAAAATCTCAGGGAAAAGTTTAATGTCAATACTGTATTGTTTTGATTTGAAATAAAATGCACAACATATAATTCTCAGTGAAAGTTTATAAGGCTGTATGACAGACAAGAAATTAATGAAATAATTGCTTGAGGATTCTGCATAGTGAGGGTTGAGGTGGAAAGGGAGAAAGCAGGAAGTGGGGAGCAGGCATGCAAGAGGGTTGATAGGAGCACAGCAGGGAAAGGATGTAAGTGCTAGATGGATGAGAAGGGAGGGAAAGATGAAATGCAAGATCTGTAGAAGGATGGCATGGGAAGGAGGCACATGAAAAGGTGGGTGGAAGGTGGCGATGGAGGGATGGAAGTTGGGGCTGGTGGAATGAAAGAGGTGGGGTGAGGTGATGAGGCAAGGAAGAAGAAGAGTGGAGTACTGGCTACCATAATTATCTACATGTATATAGCTAGGTGAACAGGAGTAAGTGTAAAGAGACTTGCCATATACCTTCCCAGACATTTATGATAAAAGTCTCTTAATGCTTGCTGCTCTTTCTCATTCAGTAATAAAAAGGTATCTGGGTGTCAGTAGGCAGTTATGAATTACATCCTAAGGAAGAAGACTAATGGACTCCAACAGAGAAAAAAAATGTTATTGCTTAACTTTCTTTGGTTATTAAATTTTTGGCTTTCTTGGATTATTAACCCCTTGGCTTTATTGCACTATTAAATCTTTGGAGATAAAAACCCAACCAAACAATGGCAACTTTATATATGCTTTATGGCAAAGGAGAGGAGACGACATGGCGAGTCCAGGAAGTTGTTGGCAGCTTAACCTAGCTTTGTAGGCGAGTGTTAAAGAAGTCTGTGAGTGCAGAACGCAAATGACAGCTGGGAATATTGTAACTCTCTTCGGCCTTAGGGGTGTTGCAACCTTCTAACACATCATGTGGTGATATTTTGAGTACTATATTTTTTATGTTTTTTGTTTTTCTTTTTGGGTCACCCTGCCTTGGTGGGATGTGGCAGGTGCATTAAAAAAAAAATTATTATTTATTATTTATTTATTATCACACTGGCCAATTCCCACCAAGGCAGGGTGGCCCGAAAAAGAAAAACTTTCACCATCATTCACTCCATCACTGTCTTGCCAGTAGGGTGCTTTACACTACAGTTTTTAAACTGCAACATTAACACCCCTCCTTCAGAGTGCAGGCACTCTACTTCCCATCTCCAGGATTCAAGTCCGGCCTGCCGGTTTCCCTGAACCCCTTCATAAATGTTACTTTGCTCACACTCCAACAGCACGTCATGTATTAAAAACCATTTGTCTCCATTCACTCCTTTCAAACACGCTCACGCATGCCCGCTGGAAGTCCAAGCCCCTCGCACACAAAACCTCCTTTACCCCCTCCCTCCAACCTTTCCTAGGCTGACCCCTACCCCGCCTTCCTTCCACTACAGACTGATACACTCTTGAAGTCATTCTGTTTCGCTCCATTCTCTCTACATGTCCGAACCACCTCAACAACCCTTCCTCAGCCCTCTGGACAACAGTTTTGGTAATCCCGCACCTCCTCCTAACTTCCAAACTACGAATTCTCTGCATTATATTCACACCACACATTGCCCTCAGACATGACATCTCCACTGCCTCCAGCCTTCTCCTTGCTGCAACATTCATCACCCAAGCTTCACACCCATATAAGAGCGTTGGTAAAACTATACTCTCGTACATTCCCCTCTTTGCCTCCAAGGACAAAGTTCTTTGTCTCCACAGACTCCTAAGTGCACCACTCACTCTTTTCCCCTCATCAATTCTATGATTCGCCTCATCTTTCATAGACCCATCCGCTGACACGTCCACTCCCAAATATCTGAATACATTCACCTCCTCCATACTCTCTCCCTCCAATCTGATATCCAATCTTTCATCACCTAATCTTTTTGTTATCCTCATAACCTTACTCTTTCCTGTATTCACTTTTAATTTTCTTAATATAATTTTTATAATTTTCGTGTGGCAGGTGGTCATAAGATGGGGAGCATAACTGCGCCTATTTATTTTGCAAAAATCCCATATTATGGTCAATAATACATGGTAATTTATCCAGTGTTGTTATATCAGTATGCTAAGTAAATGCCCACACAATGACAGAAATCTTTTATTTCTTATTAGCTTCTCATTATGTGGTAACACCAAGCATTTTCTACAATCTTTAAAATAGTGTATGTATATGCTTCAGTGTGTTTGATGGAAAGATGAAAATCATATAAATTATACAAGGAGATATCCATATTTTAGCTATCTTGCCACACTGAGAAAATGTGATCTACATTTTTTTTTTTTTCAACAAGTCGGCCGTCTCCCACCGAGGCAGGGTGACCCACAAAGAAAAAAAATCCCCAAAAAGAAAATACTTTCATCATCATTCAACACTTTCACCTCACTCACACATAATCACTGTTTTTGCAGAGGTGCTCAGAACACAACAGTTTAGAAGCATATACGTATAAAGATACACAACATATCCCTCCAAACTGCTAATATCCCAAAACCCCTCCTTTAGAGTGCAGGCATTGTACTTCCCATTTCCAGGATCTCACACTGACGTAGGGTGACCCAAGAAAAAGAGGTAACACATTCACTGCCAGTCATTCAATCACTGTCTTGCCAGGTGAGCACTGGCATCACAGTTCAGATGACCCTCTGAACGAAACAGCTATATGCCTCCTTCAAAGTGCAGGAACTGTACTTCCCGTCTTCAGTACTCATATCCGGCAAACTTATTTACCCAATTCCCTTTGTGAATGTCACCTTGCTTACATTCCCACAGCACATTGTCATAAAAAAACACTTATCTCCACTCACTCCAATCAATGTGCTCACACAAGCCTGTTGGATGTTCAAGCCCCTGGTGCACTCAAAACCTTTATCCTCTCCCTCCAATGCTTCCTGAGATGACCCCCCTAACCTTCCTTCCAACCCAGATTTATATACTGTACTCCCTTAGTATCCTATTCTCCTCCATCCTTTCTAAATGCCAAAATGCCCTCAACAATCTCTCCTTATACCTGTGAATTATTCTTTTGGTAACCCCACACTGTCTTCTAATCCTTATGCTCCAAATTCTCTACATAATATTCCCACCACACTTTGCCTGGAAGTAATGTGAAGTAATAATTCAGTTTAAAGCATTCCATAAACAAATTAGGCTTAAGATGACTGCCCATTGTAAAACTGTAGGTTGTCCTGAAAAGTGCACTATTACTGAAGAGACACTGTCAGAAACAAACAATCTCACTAATTTGATAAATATGCTTACTAATACTAGTAGATCAAGATTAAGGTTCAGCAAGACCCTACTAAGAAAGTTTACTGTTTCATCAACAGGAAACTTAGTAAAGAGTGCATAACTATTAAAACTAATGTGTTTCTCAAAACAAACTCAAACTTTTTAATTGTTCAATGAAGTTTTGACTGTTAGTTATAAGAGAATTAGAAATTAGACCAGCAACAAAGTATTTCTATCACGTGGAAGGACAGTAGTCTAGGGTACTGTACTGGAAGAATCTGCTCAGACAAAACAATACAGTGTCTGCTCCCATAATGAAACCAAAAAAGAAATGATGTCTTACAAATAACAAGATAAGTCAAACACTGATGGCCCACTGATAAATCCTGAATGTGAAATCATAAAACACTTCAAATCATTAAAGCTTCTTTTAATTTACTGAGTAATGTATAACACACCCAAATCATTTTCTATGATTTCATTTTCACTGCATGATGAGTTCATCTAATGGCTTCCTGTTGTAATGAATATAGACTTTTTCACAGAGCTATCCTGAACCCTCTGCACAACTAATTTTATATGTGAATGTTATTATTTTAATCACTGAGGTCTTATAATAACTTTTAAAGTAATAAACTTGGCAGTACTTTTAACTACTGATGGCATGCATGTTAACAGTACTGAGCGAGTGTCAATAAAATAAATTTATTGGAAATATCCCTCACGAAGTCTAAATGCTTTCATACTGACAAAATGTATAACAGTCATAACATGAGGCTGAAATATCCCTATGATATCACTGCTGAACTACAATATATCACCTTGTCATTGTAGGCAGTAGGAATGTTAGGGGTGACGTGTGCAGCGATGCCCCCACAAACACTGCCAATTGTGGTAGGTGGGCGTGGCGGGGGAATGGGAACCTGCGTGGGGAGTGAGTCTTGGTAAGAGCTAACTCAGGCTACCTCAACTACTTGCTACACTGCTTGAGTGAACATACTAAAAGCAAGCCATTTTGGACTAATCTGCTATGTCATGTTTCAACAATGTGTGCATTTTATATATACAGTAAAAGCTTATGTACAGTACTCTATATACAATTTTAAATGCTGCTCATATAAAAATGTATTTGTGAAGATGAAAGGAAGAGTACACTGGCAGACCTCACTTATTCAGTTGTTAAATAATCAGCCCTCACAAATCAACAATACTGATCAAATAACAGGTACCCAATGTGTTTAACCATATGCTTTAAATGGCACATGCAGAAAAATTAAAATAACTATTAGCCAAATAATGCAATTTTTTAGAATTATAATAATTACTCAAAATATAAACAACATGACATAACTAAAATTGCAGTGGAAAACAAAGATTAAAGAAAGCAATACTACTACGATAGGAAGCCACAGTCCATGGTACTGACACAAATTCATGCAGTAATTTTTAAGCACCAAAAAGAATATTTTTGTAAGTGGTCTATATCAACATTCCATGAACATAAAAGGAACTTAGAATATAACAAATGTACATGTATGATTTTTAAAAATTAATTATTACTTATGATTCAAAAATGCATCATTATTTTTTCATGTGAGGAACCTTAATTCAGATGTTAATATTAGAGCCTCACTCAGTAGTTTGTAACTCATTCTCAAACTTAAAATTATACTTCAATGTTGACTTTTTTCTAGTTTCTCCAACCAGGAAATACAGCATCAGCATACCTGCTAAAGATGATTAGTACCAATGGGACAAATAGAGAGAATATGTTTCACATTTTAAAATATAGTAGTAAAAATTAAGTGTTATTTCTAAGATGATTTTGTTGAATACCCATGGTTTACCTGTTACTATTGCTGAGAATTTTCTCAACTCTCTCAGTCAGACTACCTTGGTGTCTGCTTGATCAGTCATTTTTTTTTTATTTTTAACATGTCGGCCATTTCCCAACGAGGCAGAGTGACCCAAAAGAAAGAAAAAACTTTCATCATCATTCAACACTTTCACCATCACTCGTACATAATCACTGTCTTTGCAGAGGTGCTCAGATACAACAGCTTAGACATCCCTCCAAACTGCCAATATCCCAAACTCCTCCTTTAAAGTGCAGGCACTGTACTTCCCATTTCCAGGACTCAAGTCCGGCTAACCGGTTTCCCTGAATCCCTTCACAAAATATTATCCTGCTCACACTCCAACAACTCATCAGGTCCCCAAAATTATTTGTTTCCATTCACTCCTATCTAACATGCTCACACATCCCTGCTGCATGTCCAGGCCCTTTGCACACAAAACCTCTTTTACCCCTCCTTCCATCCTTTCCTAGGATAACCCATACCCCTCCTCCTGTCCACTACAGATTTATACACCCTCCAAGTCATTTTATTTTGCTCCATTCTCTAAATGACCAAACCACCTCAATAACTTCTCTTCAGCCCTCTGAATAATACTTTTTGTAACTCCACACTTCCTCCTAATTTCCACACTACAAATTCTCTGCAACATTACTTAAATTATATGAATACATTTAAAAGAGGCACTGAGACAGTGATAGTGTGAATGATGATGGAAGTGTTTCTTTTTTTGGGCAACCCTGCCTCAGTGGGAGACGGCCAGCATGTTAAAAAAAAACACACATATATACAGCCTCTCCTCACCTAACAACAGAGTTCTGTTCCTAAGACCACGTCAGTAAATGAATGCATCCCTAAGTGAGGAGCATACTATAATGGTAGTGGGTTTGTGTCAACCATCTTTGATATTGTTTTAATGTCACCTTTGCTCCATTTATAACATTTCTGGTATATTTTTAAATGTTGATACAGTAGTGTACTGTATATTGTAATCAACAGAATAGAGAAAATCAGCTCTAATATACATTATTTAGGTATGCATAATGGTCAGAGAGCCCGTCATAAGTCCAAGTTGTCAGTAAACAAGTACATCGCTAAGTGAGGAGAGGATGTATATACATGCCCTTTTCAACCTATTATTATACTAGTCTCTTAAAAGTTCCATTCATTCTATGAGATGTTCCTCTTGAGCTTTGAATTAATTGTTTCCATATCTAAGCAATTTGAATTTGTTATTATCAAACATATTATTTTCTACTGTCCACTAAATATAGCTCACATTTGCTGGTAAATTTTACTGAGGCTATTTTCACATTTATTTTGGTATCATCTACAATGGATGAAATAAAGTTAGTGATGTGTGCTGTGCACACATTATTACCTTTTAAGCTGTGCACACCTACAGCACAGACCTGTTTTTTCTGATGTAGGCCAAACCAAGCCAACTGAGATCATTTTGAAGGCTCTAGAATTTTGGCATAAATTTATGTCATCAGTGGTCTCCTGACTAGCATAAATTTACATCATCGGCAGCTTAAAGGTTAAGGGTACTCAGGCCACATTCCATGGAATGTCTGATAGCTCATTATTACTTTTGTAACAGTCAATTTTCCGATTGTTAAGGTTAAATATATTACACATCATCATGTTGATTATTTCTTAAGTTCTCTAGGCATGAATTTATGCTTATTTATACTTCAATGAGGTTGTCATCAGTGTGTACTGTATCTGAGAATGGTATGCGTCTGATTAGTTCTTCACTGTTTGTGAAAACCAAATCTACTGTATTTTCATTCCTAATAAGTTCTTTTTACCTGCTTCTGCTGAGCACTCTGGCAAAACTTTCTTAAATCTATCCAAAACCTCATCAACCTCATCCTCCTCCTTTCTACTAAGAGTTGCTCACATCTACTATCTCCTTTGGTTCATTCATTTTCACTTCTCTCTTACCCACTGATGCTATTCTCCTTGTACTTCATCTCTTTTACTGTAGCAACAACTAAATAATGAAGATCTGACATATGAGACACATACAGAGGTCTACCAACCAACCTTTTATTCACTAATACCTAATCTAGCAAACTGATGTCATTAAGACAACATCATATTTCATAAACTTTTCTTTCTTTTTCATCAAACCAGCCATATCCCACCAAGGCAGGGTGACCCAAAAAGAAAAATGAAAGTTTCTCTTTTTAACTTTAGTAATGTATACAGGAGAAGGGGTTACTAACCCCTTGCTCCCGGCATTTTAGTCGCCTCTTACGACACGCATGGCTTACAGAGGAAGAATTCTGTTCCACTTCCCCATGGAGGTAAGAGAAAATAAACCATAACAAGAACTAGTAAGAAAATAGAAGAAAACCCAGAGGGGTGTGTGTATATATATGCCTGTACATGCAAGTGTAGTGTGACCTAAGTGTAAGTAGAAGTAGCAAGATGTACCTGAAATCTTGCAAGTTTATGAGACAGAAAAAAAGACACCAGCAATCCTACCATCATGTAAAACAATTATAGGCTTCCGTTTTACACTCGGCAGGACTGTAGTACCTCCCTGGGCGGTTGCTGTCTATCAACCTACTACTTAGGATAAACTTATTTATCCTTATTTATTTTAAGTATTATCTATTATCAAACCTCTTTATATGCAATAATTTAATGAAAGGCTGCCTATTATCATTGCACATGGCACTCCAAACTTACCTACTCTGCCCTCTACAACAGTCTATCACTTTAGCATTTAAGTCACTCAAAGTAATTATTCTCTAATTTAACTCAAATCTCCCCAAACATTCACTCAACACCTCCCCAAAATCTCTATCTCTCTCTCTCAATCTCAATCTCTCTCTCTCTCTCTCTCTCTCTCTCTCTCAATCTCAATCTCTCTCTCTCTCTCTCTCTCTCTCTCAATCTCAATCTCTCTCTCTCAATCTCTCTCTCTCTCTCTCTCTCTCAATCTCACTCTCTCTCTCTCTCTCAATCTCTCAATCTCTCTCTCTCAATCTCTCTCTCTCTCTCTCAATCTCAATCTCTCTCTCTCAATCTCAATCTCTCAATCTCAATCTCTCAATCTCAATCTCTCAATCTCAATCTCTCAATCTCTCAATCTCACTCAATCTCACTCAATCTCACTCAATCTCACTCAATCTCTCTCAATCTCTCTCAATCTCTCTCTCTCTCTCTCTCTCAATCTCTCAATCTCAATCTCTCTCAATCTCTCTCTCTCTCAATCTCTCTCTCTCTCAATCTCAATCTCTCTCAATCTCAATCTCTCTCTCTCAATCTCAATCTCTCTCAATCTCAATCTCTCAATCTCAATCTCTCTCTCTCAATCTCTCAATCTCACTCAATCTCAATCTCTCTCTCTCTCTCAATCTCAATCTCTCTCTCTCTCTCTCTCTCAATCTCTCTCTCAATCTCTCTCTCTCTCTCTCAATCTCTCTCTCTCTCTCTCTCTCTCTTACACTCCTCTGGAAAGAAAGGAAGTAGAGGATATAAACATTTAAATTCAAGAATTATGTGTATTATAGTAAAAGTGATATGTGAGTAGTGGGTTACAATAAGTGTTTATGCATTTATAACCCACTACTCACATACAGTGGAACCTCAGTTTTTGTGATTAATCCGTTCTAAAAAGTCTGACGAAAACTGAATCGTACAAACGCTGAAGCAATATTTCCCATAAGAAATAATGTAAATCCAATTAATCCGTTCCAGACACCCACAAATATTAACAAAAAATAGTCTTACATACGGAAAACAATGAGAAATAAATATAAATGACTAATGAAATGGATAAATGAACATTTTAACATCACTTTTACCTTTACTGAAGACTCTTGTTGGTGTACAGAAGATGGCAAGGAGAGGGGAGGGAGGTGGAGAGGTTATTTTTTGGAAGTGGAATCCCTTCCATAAGGACTTCAGGTATCAAGGCCCTATCCAGGGTTACTTCCCTTCTTTGTCTTTTACTGGCACTAGGACCAGCTTGAGAATCACTGTACCCCTGTCGCACAAAAAATCTGTTCAGAGAGGTCTGTTTCTGGCATATCTTTAAGATTTGCCTAAAATGGGACAAGGCATTGTCATTGAACATGTTGCAGACACGGCTTGCAACAGTTTTGTTCGGGTGATATTTCTACACAAAACTTTGCAACTCATGTCCTTAATCATTGAAGAAGGCACATTCTCCCCCTCTCTTCCTCCTCCTCTGAAGTAATTTCCTCAGCCGCGGTCTGTTGCTGCTCCACTTGAAGGTCCTCCAGCTCTTCAGTGGTTAGCTCTTCCCTGTGGTTGTCCACCAACTCTTCCACATCCTGGCCACTCACATCCAACCCTATGGACTTCCCCAAAGACACAAACTCCACAATAGGCACCGGGTCGTCAGGGTCAGCCTCAAACTTTTCAAAATCTATCTCGAGGACACATTCTGGCCACAGTTTTTTTCTCCAAGCACAGCTCATCATCCTGGAAGTCACTCCCTGCTAAGCCTTATCTATAAGGCTTATGCAGTTGAGGATATTGAAGTGATTCCTCCAGAACTCTCTTAGGGTCAATTCAGTGTCTGAGGTCGCTTCAAAGCACCTTTGAAACAGTGCTTAGGTGTAGAGTTTTTTGAAGTTTGAAATGACCTGCTGGTCCATGGGCTGGATGAGAGAAGTGGTATTAGGGGGCAAGAACTTCACTGTGATGAAACTAAACAACTCCAACAATTGGTCTTCCAAGTCTGGAGGATGAGTAGGAGCATTGTCCATCACCAGGAGGCACTTGAGTGGCAACTGATTCTCCAGGAGGTATTTCTTTACACTCAGGCCAAACACTTCATTGACCCACTCAATGAAAATTTGCCTCTTGACCCATGCCTTATTGTTAGCCTTCCACATCACACACAATTTACTCTTGTTGACATTTTTTCTTGAACACCTGGGGATTTTCAGAGTGATACACCAGTAAAGGCTTCACTTTGAAATCCCCACTAGCATTACCATAGAAGAAAAGAATTAGCCTATCCTTTAGTCTTGTGTCCTGGCAGTGCCTTTTCCTCCTGCGTGATGTAGGTCCTCTTGGCATTTTCTTCCAAAAGAGGCCTGTTTCATCACAATTGAAGACCTGTTTGGGGAGGAATCCTTCAGCCTCTATGCACTCCTTGAATTCACCAACGAATACTTTGGCCCTATGTTTGTCCGAGGTTGCAGCCTCGCCATGCTTCACCACACTGTGTATGCCAGTTAGCTTCTTGAATTTGTTGAACCAGCCTTTGCTGGCCTTAAATTCACTATTAGCAGCACTCGTCCCAGGCATTTTCCTTGCGAGATCCACATGCAACTGCCTTGCCTTTTTTGCAAAAATTATTGCCTCCAAAACATTATCTCCTGCTAATTGTTTTTCGTTGATCCACACCAACAACAACTTTCTCAGTATCTTTGATTGTTTGCGATCTCTGTTTCGTTAGCACATTTACCCCTTTCACATCCCATACATCCTGGCAAGATCAGCCACGCTTTTGCCACTTTCGTACTTTGCTACGAGTTCTTTCTTGAATTCTATCGTGTATCTCACCTTCTTTATCAACTTTCTTTGGCCCCATTTATTTAGCAGTCTTGCTCAATAAAAAAGCACAAAGAGCATTGGATTATTACAAAGTGTTTTGGATGAATGCACGGGGTGATGCTCACTCAACGAGAAACAAAGGCAGACTGAGTCACGAAGGCATGGGATGCTTTGTGTGGGCTCTTGAATGACTGAGTCACGCAGATGCGTTTGGTACGAGCCATTTTCAACTCTACAAAAACCGAGCAGGTGTACGAAAACTGGGACAAAATTTTGACAAAAAAGTCGTCAAAAACCAAATCCTACAAAAACTGGGGCATACAAAAACCGAGGTTCCACTGTACCACTTTTACCATAATACACGTAACTATTGAATTTAAATGCTTATATACTCCCCTTCCTTTCCAAAGATGAACACTTAATAGTACCACCACTACTTCAGCTCTAGTTCTCTGAGATACATTCATTTTCTCCTCTTCGTTGAAATACACAAGAAAGTATGGGAATTTATATACTGAAGGTAAGAAGTTTGTAAGATTGACTTGTCACCTTGTGTGTTCATGATACAAAGAAAAACAATATCAGCAATCCTGCCCAAGTGCAATAAATTTAACAAATTTCCATTTCACAATCATTTGACAGTATAACAGTATAACCTCCTTAGATGGATACTGTCTACAAACCTACCACCTACACAGGCAGTGAATCAAATTATGTACAATCCTACAAGATTCTGAAACTGGGTAATAGTTACTCTCATGCACTCTCTTGTAAACAACACCCTAATGAATAAATAAGGCAGTAAAAGATTTAGATGAAGCATTCCATTGTTGAAGAGTACAATTACCTTGACAATTTAGTTATTAATGTGTAGCAAAATATGCATCATATTATTACAGCCCTACTCCAAATCAAAATTTTATTACCAACATAAAAACTCATTAAAAATCCATATGGCAACTGACTTGTTAAAGTTCCATCATCAAACTAATGGAGTTTTTTTCTAAGACCTTTTTATTCTTATCAATTTTGCCATAAGTTTCATAGCTTTTTATGAATTTCTGAGAGTGAGTCCAACCAGTGACTGAGAATCACCACCTCCTAAGTTCAAAACTAAACTGCTTCACATCTGAATCCTTTATTCCCTTTGAGTAGGAGTTAGGACTCTGATTGGTTACTTAATGATGACAGTGAGTTTCCCTATTGGCTAGAAGCAATATCAATAACTTTATTTGTCCTGACTGGGCTCTGGAACCTTCTAGATGTGGGCTCCTCAAGGGGTCTTGGAACATTAGTAAGAAACCATAATGTATATTACAAGACCTGAATGCATAACACTGGCCACATACATATTTAACATGAACAACCTACTACCATATTAGATCATTGTTTTTTTACATCCTCTGATGCTCTCGTCTGGAAATTAACTACCTTCAGTAATGAACTCATAATATCATAAGTCACACAGCCAAAATGATTTGAAATCAATAAATTTTAGCATCTTGATAGGTAAAAATTACCATCTTCAAGTTACAGGAACAAGACATATTTTGAGTTCATCATCAGGCCTTAACATTTTAATTTACATGTCATTTAATAACTTTTCTAAAACTGAGGATATTATGAGCAGCTCTTAATGCTCATCCTACAAATAATGATGATTCACTTAATGTACTGTATGTGATAAAACTGACCCGAGCAGCATCTTCATCTCCTGGAGAGCGTGATCTACGATGATGACTACTTGGCAAAGCTAACTTGCTGGCATTTATAAAAGGAGCATCAATGGGAAGTCTGGGATCCATGAAGGATGTAGTTTTACTGGAGTGATCAATGAAGAAGAGCTGAAACAGAGACATTTCTTCACATCAAATGAAATATTTAATATAGTTAAACTACCAGTCAGTAATCAGCATGGCACAGGTTATCAATATATCAAACAATGCTGAATTTGGATCATGACTTCCAGACTTTAATCCTAAAAATCAACATCAGATGCTGATAATATATGATCAAATTAGTGTTGCTAAAAATTTATTAATGACTAAGTTTCAGGCTATGTAAATGGGAGTTAGAATACAAGATATCACAGCCTCTCCTCTCAAATGATTATATTACTTTCATTACATTACTCATTCCATCACTTATTCAGCCATCTTGTTACAAATGAGCAAGGACCAGTACTAGAGAGAAAAGAAAGGACAAAGAGGGATTATCAAGCACTGAAGCTACTGATAAAGAAATGAAGACCCCTCTTGATGGAACTTATCATAATTAGCAGGACCAGAAGGTACATCACCAGGAATATTAAGATGACTTGAAATACTATATAAGCCACTTAGAATACAAAGAAATTATTAACAAGTGAAGTGACAAGCAAATGGATGATGGTAAACATAAGAAAATATTTAAAAAAAATGACCGGCAGAAAGCCCTGAACTACTGACCAGTTTCCTTAACACTTGACATGCAAATTGCTAAAAATTATTATAAGAAAGATATTTGTTGAACATCTAAAAAGTACTAAATTTCTCACAGAACACTAATGTGGATTTAGAAATAAAAGTTCATGTTTTACAAACCTTACAGACACACAAGGTCAGTAGTCAGAAAGGAAAAAGAAAGTAGGGTGTAATGTATATTCTGAGACTCCTGATAGTTTTGTAAAACTGTGGGTGAACCTAGAAGTAACTCTCAATGTTATGCAGGGTTCTGCATGACATTGTAATGTTGTTATGCAGGGTTCTGCATTACATTGTAAGGTATATACAGTAGAGAAGGGAGTCATAATAGTAGGAATGTTATAATTGTAAAGTATAATTTTATAATTCATAAGGTGCTTTTGGGGGTACTATAAAGTAGGTTAAACTATAATTATAAAGAAATCCTGCTAGGTATTTATTTTCCAACTGTGTTTGGGTACGCGGGGTAAGCGTGGCTGGGAGGAGTCACGTGGAGTCTGCATGGCATGGAGGCTGGCGATGGAGATGCTGTGTATTTAAGCTAAGTTTGTAGTTGTGTACTCCTTTTGTTTAGCTAACTTAAGACATAGGCTCTTCTATGGCTTACTTGTATGCTCACCTAGGCTCTGACATGGTCAGGGTGCTGTGGGATGAGTGAGGAAATAAGAAATGGGTTTGGTATTGGAGTAGTGAAGGCCGGCGGCTGACTAGGACAAGTGTTATGGTTACTGGACCGCCAGCCGCCTTGTGTACCGTCATTTGGGCGTTTAGGATATAAGATAGATAAAGGTGTTTCTAGAGTGTGTATATAGTGTTATGTTGAATAAATAGATATATTTTCCTAGCTAGGATTTTTGCCTAACCCTCTATTAACCAACCCATTGAAGTACAAATGCTGGTTTAGCACATTCTGTTTTGACTGGGATAGCCCTGGGTGGCCTGTTTATGCTTAAAATGAGTGTAACTTTTACCTTTGCCCTTAGACAAGGCTCTAGCCCCCAGCTGTCCCACCTTTTCTGCATAACATGGGGGCCTGTATATGGGAGAATTATCAAATTTTATGTGGTAATTCAACTTTGCAACCTGGAAAGTCAATAATCATTCTTTAGTGGGTTGGTTAGAGGAAGCATTCACTATAACACTTACACTAAAATAATAATTTACCTTTCTGTACAATATTGCTGGTTTTTAGGGTGTTATTATTAACCCTTTCAGGGTTTCGGCCGTACTAGTACAGCTTACGCACCAGGGTTTTTGACATACTAGTACGCATAAATTCTAGCGCCCCCAAATCTAGCAAGAGAAAGCTGGTAGGCCTACATATAAAAGAATGGGTCTATGTAGTTAGTGTGCACAGTATAAAAAAAATCCTGCAGCACACAGTGCGTAATGAGAAAAAAAAAAACTTTGACCGTGTTTTTGGTTTAAAACAGCGACTTTGCACTGTATTTTCGTATGGTATTTATGGCTGTATTCTAGTTTTCCTGGTCTTATTTTATAGAATGGAAGACATATTACAGAAATTGAGATGATTTTGATTGGTTTCCCAATGAAAAGTACCTTGAAGTTGAGCTCAAAGTAGCAGAAATGTTCGATTTTTGCCAAAGTTCAAAAGTAAATAAATCATGCCACGCGTCCAATACACGTCAACTGGTGAATCTAATATTCTTTCACAAGTGCGCTGGTATTATTTATACCATTTCTACACTAATACAGTAGTCTGCATAACAGTAAATCTTCTGTTTTTTTTGAGAATAAAAATTCAAAGTGGAAAGCAAAAGAAATGTAAGAGGGGCATGGGGATGTGATTAATGAACAGAGGAAATGTTATTTTAGTGCCAGGAATGTCTTTCTTGTTTATTCTGGACCCTATTCGGAAATTGGCATCTTTTGAAATTTGTGTGAAATTGGCAAAATTGCTAAATTCTGACCACTTTATTTGATAGTTGAAATCGGTAAATGGGTGGTTTCCTGTACTCATTCGATAGAAAAAATGGAGTTCTAGTGAAAAAGTTATGATTTTTGTCGACTAGTACACTGGAATTGGCCGAAAATAGGGCTCAAAGTGGGCAAAATTGCCGATGCGTAAACATCGTCGAAACCACTAACTTCGCTAGAGCATAATTCTGTAAGTTTTCCATCAAATTTCATACTTTTGGTGTCATTATGACCGGGAAAAGATTCTCTATCTTTTCATAAGAAAAAATAATTTTTTTTTTTAAATTTTGGCGACCCTGAGAACAAGTCTCTGAGAAGGGCTAAACTGTCCATACTTCCAGTGAGCCAGTGAGCACCTTATGCAACAGTGATTTCACCCAATTTGAGGCCTTTCTTAAGCCAACCCCTGTGCTCAAAGTGGCTATTTTGCTAGTATGCATTCCCTACTATGCAATGATCACATGAAACTGCCCATTCCACCACCAGTGATAAGTGTTGAGAAGTCAGAAATTTTATCAATTTTACACTATTTCAACAAATTCCAATTTAAAATAATTCCAAAACAAGCATTACAAGCATTTCAGCCATTTGACCAACCTTCCCTCAGCTCATTGATCATACCACTAGGTCTCTCCTATATAACATTTGTCATCCATTTTGAATCCATTTTCACACAAAAATTGATGTTTTCCCTATTTTTCAGCTAATTATCCATACCAAGAATACTTGGTCACTGTGGCATGCAAAGAGTACGTAACCTTTATTCGGCGCATGTACACACCCTCACTTACAGGCTATCTCCCCCAACCAGCGAACCAGGTTACTGGGAGTTGACGATGGAGCCCCGTCGTTCAACTAGTGACCAGGTTCCAGCCAATAAGAAGATGGTTTTGGCAATCGCAGAGGTTATGTGGGTACCACTCTCCTGTCTGCCCTTGTCATTCCCATTCTAGAGCTGGTTGAAGCACGGTCTGCTTTCTTGTGGCTTCTGTTCTGCCTTGCTTACCATGGAGTGCGCTATACTTATCACTGTACATAGTGTACATATAACTGATGAAGGATAATATAATTCAAAACTTTTCTGCTGTGTTTATTTTGCTCCCTTTACACCCAGGATAACAGGCCATTTGGACTCCTGGGTTGTAATATGGGTAGCCTGTCCGAGAGCTGGAGCTGGACTTAGAGAAACGGTTGAGCTTAGGGTGAAGCTGGTAGCAGGAACATTGTGCAGCTTGCTGTCTGGCATTGCATTAGCTTTGCCAACGCTTTACAAATTTTGCATGTCAGTTACTTTGTTATGGTCAGCCTTGCTATTGTGTGATCGTTCAACAGCTCGCTCCTAGCTTGTTCGGTGTGCTCGCTTCGTTACGGTCAATCTTGTAGAACAGTGTGTAGCTTGCTGTCTGGCATTGCTTTACAAATTTTGTGTGTCAGTTGCAGTCAACTTTGCTATTGCGTATCCACCTTGTATGCATATTCTGCAATCGTACTGTGCATAGCTAAGCGTGTTCTGCAAATTAACGTGTTACGTTGGGGTATTCTGCAATCGTACTGTGCATAGCTAAGCATGTTCTGCAAATAACATTACGTTGGGCTATTCTGCAATCGTACTGTGCATAGCGAATAACTTATACCACCTAGACGAGTCAGACGTCTGGTGTCAGCATATACTTTGCATAACCTACCTAAATTGTCCCTACAGCAGTGTTGGCAAATTGCTCGTTCCATTGGCATTAAATATAAACGCACGCTCACAGCTGCGCAACTGCGTTCACTGATTGCTGACAAACTTCGAGAAGAAGAGATGGCACATCAGACTCCTCCCTCTACGGGAGCTAGGGCAAAAACTACTATGTTCTCGCAGGAGGAAGATGATACACCAACGGAGCAAAATGGTCAGTCTAGTGCAGCAGGGTTGTCTAGAAGTGAATCAGCGGCACTGGCACTTGAGCTGGCAAAAATCAATCTTGAGCAGACTAGGGAACAGAGAGCATTCGCAAGGGAAGAATTTGACAGGGAAAGAGAAAGGAGGCAGTTTTCGCATTCTGTAAATGATTTTAATTTACAGAAAGCAGTACAGCTTGTTCCCCACTTCAATGAGGCCGAACCAGAACAATTTTTCGAAAGCTTCGAAAATCAGGCTCGAGCCTTGAGGTGGCCGGAACAGCACTGGGCATCATTGGTTCATACAGCATTGTTTGGTAAGGCACAGGAATTTACGTCAGTATTAAATGACGCTGAATTTTCTGATTATCAAGTAGTGAAGACCACAGTGTTGGGAGCATATACATGTATCCCAGCCAAATATAAAAAAATATTCAAACTAAGCAGGCGGCAGCTTGGTCAATCCCTGGTGGATTTTGTGAGACAGCAAACCAAAGCTTTTACCAGCTGGTATAAAGCAAGTGGTGTCTCTACCTTTGAGGAGCTGGTGCAGCTTATTCTGACTGATAACCTGCTGGAGTCTGTGGGACCAGAAGTTCGAGTCTTTCTGCAGGATCGTGACTTAACCACTGCATTGGGGGCAGCCAGGTTGGCTGATACCTTCGAAACTAACCGCTCCTTGTCCGAGCGGTCCCGTCTCTCTTTTCAACAGCCTGGCATGAGCAGAGATCGTCAACCTTGGAGAATGAAGTGCCAGCCGGAGGGAGAACGTCTACGTCAGCCAACTAAGTCACCTGGTGAGCCACGCTTCTCAACTTATGGTCCACCTGCTGAGAGACAAACTACTCATCATGGTGCATCTCGACAACAGTATCCAGAGAGAGACCATCCAGAGCGACACCAGTTGAAACGTCCGCAGGGAGTAAAGGGCAAGCCTGTCCTCTGCTTCCTCTGTAATAAAGTAGGTCACATCCGTCCCAACTGCCCCCATAAACCCCAACCCATTGGGAAAATCTCTAATATCCCTAGTAACATGTCCCCGAGAGAAGCAGAAAAAGGTATGGCCCCTTATTATTGCAAGAGTCTTATTTCCCTTCAGGAAAACTCAGAAACAACTGAAGTCAAAACCTTTAGAGATACTGTAGCATATTGCTCACTTATAAGAGAAGGAATATTACCCCTTTCAAAGAACACTTCCTTGAATTCCTCTGTTTTATTGGAAGCATTCTGTCCCTTTGCATAAAATTTATGTACAGTGCAAATATTACACTGGGTAATTGACTGTGGGTGTCTCAAAAGGATTCCCCATGAAAGATGCCATGTTATTACTGGGTAATAACATTACTACTGTTAGTGCGTGTCCTGAACCTATAATGATTAATTCTTCTCCGGTGTTGGCCATAACTCGGAGACATCCCAAGGATTGTCTGGCGAAAATGTTGACCTATCCTTGGACGACTCCGATCTCGGAATAGCCACGTTGTTTTATGAGGCACACCGGCCGGAGCTTCGTAAATCAAGTGAACAGACCCCGATCAAGCCTTCCTATTCCCAGGTTGCAGGATTGCCAGATATATCTGTTTCCATGCCCGAGGGACTGTCCTTCCGGGAGGAACAACGAAAGAACCCTTCTTTAACCCCTTCAGGGTCCAAGGCCAAAATCTGAAGTGGTGCTCCAGTGTCCAAGAAATTTTGAAAAAAAAAAAAAAATGATTTTTTCTTACAGAATTAAAGAGCATATTTTTGTGAAGGTAATAAGACAAAAAAAAAAAAATTCTGATCAGTACTTACCGAGATACAGTGCCAAGAAGTTTGTCAAAAATGATGTGGTGGCGGCAACATCGACGAATTCCACATACGCGCATTACATTATTTTGCGGTTTTTATTGTTTTTTCTTTTCTTTTCCAATTTTTTTCTATTCCTACTAACATTTGGGGCCTGAGAGACCAATACTATATATAACGTATATCCCTTTGAGGGTCCGTCCCGTAGATCTATGGCTTTACGTTCAGGGTCCAAACCGTAGATCTACGTCATGAGCTCAGCTCACTCTGATAAACTGTGAGTGGTACATTTGGGCCTAGATATGAGAGAATACATCTATGTGGTATGTGTGCACCACATAAAACAGATCCTGCAGCACACTGTGTATAATGAGAGAAAAAACTGAAATCATGATTTTTCGATTAAAACAGCGACTTTGCAGTGTTTTTTCGTATGTTTTTTATAGTTCTATTTGTGATTTCTTGGTCTCATTTGATAGAATGGAAGACATATTACAGAAATAGAGATGATTTTAATTGGTTTTCGCACTGGAAATGGCTTGAAACTAAGCTCAAAGTAGCAGAAATGTTAAATTTTTGCCGATATTCAAGAGTAAACAAACGACCTCACACGTCTAATACACGCCAGCTAGTGGGTCTAATATGCATTCACAAATATCGTGATGATATTTATACAATTATTACAGTATTGCATAACAGTAAATCTTCTATTTTTTGGTGTGAATAAAAATTCAATATGTGAATAAAAAATCAAAATGGAATTTATTTGTAAAGCCTCAAAACGTAACTAATGAACAGAGGAAATGTTAGTTTAGTTCCAGGAATACCTACATTGTTTATTCTGGACCCTATTTTGAAATTGGAATATTTTGAACTTTGTGTTAAATTGGCCAAATTAACAATTTCCGATCACTTTAATTTGTAGTTGAAACAGTTGACTTGGCGATTTCTTGTGCTCAATCGATAGAATAGAAGTAATACTAGTGAAATAGCTAAGAATTTGGTTGACTGGAATAATGTAATTGGCCTAAAATGGGAGTCAAAGTCGGCAAAATCGCCGATTCGTAAATATCGCTGACACATCAAAATTCGCGAGAGCATAATTTCGTCAATTTTCCATCAAATTTCGTACTTTTTGTTTTATTACCTTCACAAAAAGATTCTCTACCATTTCATAAGAAAAAATAACAAATTTTTTTTTTTGAAAATTCTTGGACACTGGGGCACCACTTCAGATTTGGGCCTTGGACCCTGAAGGGGTTAAATATAAACTCACTGTATTAAACACAATAATCGCACTAAAGTTATTATCATATTATTGTTTACCACTGTTGTGTATTACAATAAACATGCACAAATATTGTATAATACTAATGTTCTATCATATATTTACATATTTACAATCACTTGACATGGTTTTAGAACTGCTGGAGCTTGTGGAACTCCTTGAAACAAGGCACCATGCACAAAGGCACCTTACATTCCTCACACATAAACCGAGTGTCTTTGCGTCTTTGTTGCCGTCGTTTTGTTTGTGCACAGACGATGCATCTCTTCTGAGCAAATTTCTTCTGAGTTGAAGGAAGTTGTATTATGAAATGATCACCTTCCCTCCTCAAACGCTTGGGTATATCCTGAGGAATTCGAGGACCTTGTTGTATAGCAGGTGTTCTTACCTGGTACTTCATTATGAGTTGTCTGACAACAAACAAACAAAAGTCACCATACGGTGGTCTGTTGCCAGTCTTTATTTGGTACATATTATATGCATTGAGCATTGAAATGTCCATGAGATGGAAGAAAAGTTTCATGTACCACTTGTAACTCTTACGAACACAGTCAACAAAACCAATCTGCATGTCACATTTGTCAACCAAGCGCATGTTTTGTGTATAATCAATCACTGTCACTGGTTTTCGAATACGTTCATTAGTCACTCGATCAACTTTGCCACTGTCTTGCATTTCATTACGGTGAATGGTTGTCAACAATGTGACATCTCGTTTGTCATGCCACCGTAATGCCATGATGTCATTGGCAGTAAACACCTGCACGTCATCACCACGAGCACCTACGTTGAGCCTGGGCATATGTTTACGATTAGAACGCACTGTGCCACACACATCTGTCTTGTTCACTCGCATGAAATCACTGAGTAATGGGCTTGTGTACCAGTTATTGGTATATAATGTATGCCCCTTACCAAGATAAGGTGCCATCATGTTTCTCACTACATCACCTGAGATACCCAATAACATCTTGGTATCTTTCAATGTTTTACTACCCGTGTATACAACAATATCCAACACCAGGCCACTGTCACAATCACAGAGTACAAACAGTTTTATACCAAAGCGTTTCCTCTTGCTCAGTATATACTGCTTGAATGACAGTCTACCTTTGAACAAAATCAAAGACTCGTCAATTACAAGATTCTTGAATGGATAAAAGTATATGCTGAACTTTTGTTTGAGATACATGAAAACATTTCTAATCTTGTATAACCTGTCACTTCTGTCAGGCCTGGTTTTGTCAGAGAAGTGCAACATACATAAGAGTAAGATAAACCTGTTCACTGGTATGATTTCACTGAAGACCGGGGTAGAAATTAGCCGATCTGTGGACCAGTATGCTTTTATATTATGCTTATAGACGTGAGGCATAAGCATTATTGTTGCAAAAAGCAAATACATTTCTGCAACAGTCGTCTCTTTCCACCTGTGTAGTCTTGACTGTGGTGATAAGATCGTATTTGCCATGGTGTACTCAAAATACTTATTACTTTCCCTGACAATAATTTCCATCAATGGCTGGTCAAAGAATAATTCAAAGAATTCCAGTTCATTGGCCGTGGTTCCAAGGGGACAAGTAGGTAGAATTCCACTTTGAGAGTCATCAAAGTGGTGAGGCTTGGGAACAAAATTGGGATTTTGCTGCCAATCCCACATACGGTTTGCTGGTGGATACTGGACATCATAGGCTGGTTGTGCGGGTGGTTGTGGTTGTGGTGGGCTGGTGGCTGACGCTCCGCTTTGTCCTTGAACTGACGAGTCAGCAGCGTGGGTCCCAGCGTGGCCTGATGAGTCACGCATGGCGGTGCCACTACCATCACCACTAACACCATCCACTGATGCCTGTGGTCTATCCATGCCAAGTGTAGCCACATCATCCTCACTATCACTACCTAAAACTGGTGTTGGGCCACGGGATGTACTCCGGGATGTACTCCGGGATGTACTCCATCCCCTGGGCACAGCATAGGGTACACTACCCGAGCGCATGCGGCGGCAAACATACCGACGCTTCACTGGTGAATATGATTCCTCACTATCACTACTCGATTGATCGTCGAGCGCAATAAAATCACAGTCCACGTCACTATCATCATCATTACTGAAGTCAGAGGCCTGGCCACGCGAAAATATTAGTTTTCTCTTGCGATGAGGAACAACCGACCGTGAGTCACGAGTGCCCACACCAGAGGTAGAAGGTTGAGGATCGTCAGGGTTTTCTGCACTATTATTGATATCCTGGTCATTCTTTTCGGTCACTAACTGATCAAAGCCGTAGAATTCGTCTTCATTTCCACTTCCATCAGTGTCAGAACTATCAGATAGGAAGAGGAGAGTCCCAATTTTCCGGGGAGTGAGAGCTGACTTGCGACGAGGCATGGTGAACAAGGGTAACTGAGCCGGCGTTCCCACAATGCTATGCGGACGCCTAGATTTTTTGTTTATGGCGCACACCCACCACACAGACCCGTTCTCTCACATGTAGGCCTATGAGCATTTTCGCGCTAAATTTGACGGCGCTAGAATTTTGGCGTAGATCTACGGTTTGGACACTCAACGTAAAGCTGTTGATCTACGGGACGGACCCTGAAAGGGTTAATGAGACTCGGTGATTATTATTATTATTATTTCTAATATGGTGTCATTTGTGCAAGTCATCTGGCTACCATATCTCATATTTATGTTTATTTATTCTACTATGTGGTGTATTTATCATCAGTGTAAATGATAATGGGAGCCCTTTGATTGAACTTTGTATAGAAAGGGGTTTAGTTATAGGTAATACATATTTTAAGAAAAAGAGGATAAGTAAGTATACAAGGTATGATGTAGGGCGAAATGACAGTAGTTTGTTGGATTATGTATTAGTAGATAAAAGACTGTTGAGTAGACTTCAGGATGTACATGTTTATAGAGGGGCCACAGATATATCAGATCACTTTCTAGTTGTAGCTACACTGAGAGTAAAAGGTAGATGGGATACAAGGAGAATAGAAGCATCAGGGAAGAGAGAGGTGAAGGTTTATAAACTAAAAGAGGAGGCAGTTAGGGTAAGATATAAACAGCTATTGGAGGATAGATGGGCTAATGAGAGCATAGGCAATGGGGTCGAAGAGGTATGGGGAAGGTTTAAAAATGTAGTGTTAGAGTGTTCAGCAGAAGTTTGTGGTTACAGGAAAGTGGGTGCAGGAGGGAAGAGGAGCGATTGGTGGAATGATGATGTAAAGAGAGTAGTAAGGGAGAAAAAGTTAGCATATGAGAAGTTTTTACAAAGTAGAAGTGATGCAAGGAGGGAAGAGTATATGGAGAAAAAGAGAGAGGTTAAGAGAGTGGTGAAGCAATGTAAAAAGAGAGCAAATGAGAGAGTGGGTGAGATGTTATCAACAAATTTTGTTGAAAATAAGAAAAAGTTTTAGAGTGAGATTAACAAGTTAAGAAAGCCTAGAGAACAAATGGATTTGTCAGTTAAAAATAGGAGAGGAGAGTTATTAAATGGAGAGTTAGAGGTATTGGGAAGATGGAGGGAATATTTTGAGGAATTGTTAAATGTTAATGAAGATAGGGAAGCTGTGATTTCGTGTATAGGGCAATGAGGAATAACATCTTGTAGGAGTGAGGAAGAGCCAGTTGTGAGTGTGGGGGAAGTTCGTGAGGCAGTAGGTAAAATGAAAGGGGGTAAGGCAGCCGGGATTGATGGGATAAAGATAGAAATGTTAAAAGCAGGTGGGGATATAGTTTTGGAGTGGTTGGTGCAATTATTTAATAAATGTATAGAAGAGGGTAAGGTACCTAGGGATTGGCAGAGAGCATGCATAGTTCCTTTGTATAAAGGCAAAGGGGATAAAAGAGTGCAAAAATTATAGGGGGATAAGTTTGCTGAGTATACCTGGTAAAGTGTATGGTAGAATTATTATTGAAAGAATTAAGAGTAAGACGGAGAATAGGATAGCAGATGAACAAGGAGACTTTAGGAAAGGTAGGGGTGTGTGGACCAGGTGTTTACAGTGAAACATATAAGTGAACAGTATTTAGATAAGGCTAAAGAGGTCTTTGTGGTATTTATGGATTTGGAAAAGGCGTATGACAGGGTGGATAGGGGGGCAATGTGGCAGATGTTGCAAGTGTATGGTGTAGGAGGTAGGTTACTGAAAGCAGTGAAGAGTTTTTACGAGGATAGTGAGGCTCAAGTTAGAGTATGTAGGAAAGAGGGAAATTTTTTCCCAGTAAAAGTAGGCCTTAGACAAGGATGTGTGATGTCACCGTGGTTGTTTAATATATTTATAGATGGGGTTGTAAGAGAAGTAAATGCGAGGGTCTTGACAAGAGGCGTGGAGTTAAAAGATAAAGAATCACACACAAAGTGGGAAGTTGTCACAGCTGCTCTTTGCTGATGACACTGTGCTCTTGGGAGATTCTGAAGAGAAGTTGCAGAGATTGGTGGATGAATTTGGTAGGGTGTGCAAAAGAAGAAAATTAAAGGTGAATACAGGAAAGAGTAAGGTTATGAGGATAACAAAAAGATTAGGTGATGAAAGATTGGATATCAGATTGGAGGGAGAGAGTATGGAGGAGGTGAACATATTCAGATATTTGGGAGTGGACGTGTCAGCGGATGGGTCTATGAAAGATGAGGTGAATCATAGAATTGATGAGGGAAAAAGAGTGAGTGGTGCACTTAGGAGTCTGTGGAGACAAAGAACTTTGTCCTTGGAGGCAAAGAGGGGAATGTATGAGAGTATAGTTTTACCAACGCTCTTATATGGGTGTGAAGCGTGGGTGATGAATGTTGCAGCGAGGAGAAGGCTGGAGGCAGTGGAGATGTCATGTCTGAGGGCAATGTGTGGTGTGAATATAATGCAGAGAATTCGTAGTTTGGAAGTTAGGAGGAGGTGCGGGATTACCAAAACTGTTGTCCAGAGGGCTGAGGAAGGGTTGTTGAGGTGGTTCGGACATGTAGAGAGAATGGAGCGAAACAGAATGACTTCAAGAGTGTATCAGTCTGTAGTGGAAGGAAGGCGGGGTAGGGGTCGGCCTAGGAAAGGTTGGAGGGAGGGGGTAAAGGAGGTTTTGTGTGCGAGGGGCTTGGACTTCCAGCAGGCATGCGTGAGCGTGTTTGATAGGAGTGAATGGAGACAAATGGTTTTTAATACTTGACGTGCTGTTGGAGTGTGAGCAAAGTAACATTTATGAAGGGATTCAGGGAAACCGGCAGGCCGGACTTGAGTCCTGGAGATGGGAAGTACAGTGCCTGCACTCTGAAGGAGGGGTGTTAATGTTGCAGTTTAAAAACTGTAGTATAAAGCACCCTTCTGGCAAGACAGTGATGGAGTGAATGATGGTGAAAGTTTTTCTTTTTCGGGCCACCCTGCCTTGGTGGGAATCGGCCAGTGTGATAATAATAATAATAATAAATCTATAGGGAAAGGAAGGCGAGGTAGGGGTCGTCCTCGAAAGGGTTGGAGAGAGGGGGTAAAGGAGGTTTTGTGTGAGAGGGGCTTGGACTTCCAGCAAGCGTGCGTGAGCATATTAGATAGGAGTGAATGGAGACGAATGGTATTTGGGACCTGACGATCTGTTGCAGTGTGAGCAGGGTAATATTTAGTGAAGGGATTCAGGGAAACCAGTTATTTTCATATAGTCGAACTTGAGTCCTGGAAATGGGAAGTACAATGCCTGCACCTTAAAGAAGGGGTTTGGGATATTGGCAGTTTGGAGGGATATGTTGTGTATCTTTACATGTATATGCTTCTAAACTGTTGTATTCTGAGCACCTCTGCAAAAACAGTGATAATGTGTGAGTGTGGTGAAAGTGTTGAATGATGATGAAAGCATTTTCTTTTTCGGGATTTTCTTTCTGTTTTTTGGGGGGTCACCCTGCCTCTGTGGGAGACGGCCGACGTGTTGAAAAAAAAAAATGTATATTAACGTAATATACGACATTTAATGAGACTCGGTGATTATTATTATCATTACTAATATGACGTCTCAAGACTTAAGACACTCTTACTGATTTTAATGTGTACCTGCATGCCAGCACAGTATGTAAGTTTATTTAGGTACAGGTATACATAAGTATAATTATCAGAGTATATATTAAATATGAAATAACTTTCAAAAATACTTGAAATTTTGGAGCTTCCAGACATAATGGAGAGACTTAGTGCTTACGGATCTCACAGAGAATGTAAACAAACCAGGTGGGGTGCGGTGACCATATTAGAAAGTCAGGTGGGGGGAGCCATATAGCGAGTTTTGGTCATAATTTGAAATGACCGTATTAGCAGAACGCCATAAAGTGAAATGCCATAAAGCGGGGCCCTACTGTACCTTGTGGGAGCACCAGTTCAATTGAGTGCCAGCTAGAGCAAATAGCGTGGCAAACACCAGGGATTCACTGATGTCATGTCATATTAACGCTCCCCTTTTAAGAGGAAAGTGATGTTGACCTAGAGTTTAGTGGCTTTGAGATGGATGTGGCCACAAGTGGTTGAGGCAATATTAAAAAAAACCTCGATAATAACCCATGTGCAACATCCTTTCATTTCTGATACGACTGGTAGTGTCATCCTGCCAAAATGTCAAACAATTCTGGAACACGTGTAATATGTATTCGGCAGGCTGGCTAGCAGGCTGACTGACTTTGATTGTCTCTCTAACTGTATCTGTCTATATCTCTGTCTGTCTATATCTCTGTCTATATCTCTGTCTGTATCTCTGTCTGTCTATATCTCTGTCTATATCTCCGTCTGTCTATATCTCTGTCTCTCACAAGTACACGTAATTTCAGTTATTAGATGTAGTGCAAATTACCTAGGATAACCCAAAAATTCCAGGCAAAGTGCTATACAGTGCTTGTAGATAAAAGGCATAATAAGCATGATTAAAGTGTTATCCAGTGTGCTGCATTTAAAATATTCTACAAATTTATATGAGAAATAACACTCCACATGTCATTTTCCGGGTTTGTACTGAATCCGAACACGTATTATTCCCGGTCGGTTAGTGTGGCCAGGACAGGAGCCGATGAGGTGGTTAGTTCAGTAAAAGACAGGTATGAGGAACTTCCTGCAGGAGGTTCAGTGGGACAGAGAACTGGTAGGAAAGTCAGTAAACAAAATGATGGAATATATAACAACAAAATGCAAGGAGGCTGAGGAAAGGTTTGTTCCAAAGGGCAACAGAAACAATGGTAAGACCAAAGTGAGTCCTTGGTCTACCCGAAGGTGTAGGGAGGCAAAAACTAAGTGCATTAGAGAATAGAAGAGGTACAGAAGGAAAAGGACCCAGGAAAATAAGAAGATCAGTCGAAGCACGAGAAACGAGTATACACAGATGAGGAGGGAGCCCCAGCGACAGTATGAAAACGACATAGCATCGAAAGTCAAGTCTGACCCGAAACTGCTGTATAACCACATTAGGAGAAAGACAACAGTCAAAGACCAGGTGATCAAGCTGAGGAAAGAAGGTGGGGAACTCACAAGAAACAGTCAAGAAGTATGTAAGGAGCTCAACAAGAGATTTAAGGAAGTATTCACAGTGGAGACAGGAAGGGCTCTGGGAAGACAGGACAGAGGGGGACACCAACAGGGAATACACCAACAAGTGCTGGATGACAAACACACAACAGAGGAGGAGGTGAAGAAGCTGCTAAGTGACCTTGATACCTCAAAGGCAATGGGACCAGACAACATCTCCCCGTGGGTCCTTAGAGTGGGAGCAGAAATGCTGGGTGTGCCATTAACCACAATCTTCAACAGATCACTTGAAACTGGGCAACTACCTGAGGTATGGAAGACACCAAATGTAGTTCCCATTTTTAAAAAAGGAGACAGAAGAAGTGCTAAACTACAGACCAGTGTCACTGACGTGTATAGTATGCAAAGTCATAGACAAGATTATCAGGAGAGTGGTGGAGCACCTGGAACAGAACAAAAGTATAAATGACAACCAGCATGGCTTCATGGAAGGCAAATCCTGTGTCACAAATCTTCTAGAGACTTATGATAAAGTAACATAAGTAAGAGACGAGAGAGAGGGGGATTGGTTGATTGCATCTTCTTGGACTGCAAGAAGGCCTTCAACACAGTTCCTCACAAGAGATTAGTGCAGAAACTAGCGGATCAAGCGCGTGTAATGGGAAGGGCACTTCAGTGGATCAGAGAATACCTGACAGGGAGGCAACAACGAGTCATGGTATGTGATGAGGTATCACAGTGGGCACCTGTGACGAGCAGGGTCCCACAGGGGTCGGTCCTAGGACCAGTGCTATTTTTGGTATATGTGAATGACATGATGGAAGGGATAGACTCAGAGGTGTCCCTGTTCGCAGATGTGAAGTTAATGAGGAGAATTAAATCAGATGAGGATCAGGCAGGCCTTCAAAGACACCTGGACAGGCTGGACATGTGGTCCAGCAACTGGCTTCTCGAATTCAACCCTGCCAAATGCAAAGTCATGAAGATCAGGGAAAAGCAAAGAAGACTGCAGACAGAGTATAGCCTAGGTGGCCAATGACTGCAAACCTCGCTCAAGGAGAAAGATCTTGGCGTGAGTATAACACTGAGCACATCTCCGGAAGCACACATCAACCAGATAACTGCTGCAGCATATGGGCGCCTGGCAAACCTGAGATTAGCATTCCGATACCTAAGACACTGGAGTATGCAGCACCAGTTTGGAACCCGCACCGGGTCAAGCACATTAAGAAATTAGAGAAAGTGCAAAGGTTTGCGACAAGGTTAGTTCCAGAGCTAAGGGGAATGTCCTGCGAAGAAAGGTTAAGGGAAATCGGCCTGCCGACACTGGAGGACAGGAGGGATAGGGAAGACATGATAATGGCATACAAAATGCTGCATGGAATAGACACGGTGGACAGAGACAAGATGTTCCAGAGAGGGGACACAGAAACAAGGGGTCACTCTTGGAAGTTGAAGACTCAGATGAGTCACAGGGATGTTAGGAAGCATTTCTTCAGTCAGGGAGTGGTCAGGAAGTGGAACAGTCTGGTGAGCGATGTAGTGGAGGCAGGAACCATACATAGCTTTAAGATGGGGTATGATAAGGCTCATGGAGCAGGGAGAGGACCTAGTAGCGTTCAGTTAAGAGGCGGGGTCAGGAGCTGAGTCTCAACCCTTGTAACTACAATTAGATGAGTACAGGTGGTGACGGGGTGAAGTCATCATGTTTGGGCAGTAGTTTGAGTAGGTAATTTTGGTAAGTTTTTTAGTGTATACTATAGGTGTTTGTGTTTAAGTGCTCTCATGTTTATTTGTAAGGTCCTAGAATGCAGAGGCCTGTTTATGCGAGAGTACTGTATGGTGTTCTGCCTGCTGGTAATTAGTCTACCAGGCAGAAGTGAAGAGGGAGGGGAGGTGTATGTCATGGAGCTTCCCTGATGATTATTTTGTTTAACTCATTAGTAGCAGTGTGCTAGTGAGCTAATGTGAACTAAAGTGTGGTGTTTTTTTTTGTAGTAGTCTGAAAGTTAAAAAAAAATAAAAACTTTTCTTTGGAAATGATAGAGAATCTTTTTCCGATCATAATGACACCAAAAGTATGAAATTTGATGGAAAACTTACGGAATTATGCTCTCATGAAGTTAGCTGTCTCGAAGTGGGGATTTCGCCCACTTTGGGCCCTATTTTTGCCCAACTCTAATGTTGCAGTTGGCTAAAATCATAGCAATTTCCCAAGAAATCCATTTGTACTATTGATTGAGTTCAAGAATCTGCCCATTTACCTATTTCAACAACCCAATAAGGTTGTCAGAAATAGGCAATTTGGGCAATTTCACACAAATTTCAAAAGAAGCCAATTTCAAAATAAGGTCCAGAATAAACAAGACAGACATTCATGGCACTAAAATAACATTTTATCTGTTTATTAGTCACGTCTCTAGGCCCCTCTTACATTACTTTTGCTTTCCATTTTGAATTTTTATTCTCACAGAAAATAGGTTTTCTGTTATGTATAATACTGCATCATTGTAAAAACAGTATAAATGATATCAGCGCACTTATGAAAGAACATTAGACTTACCACTTGACATGTAATGGACGTGTGGCTTGATTTGTTTACTCTTGAACATGGGCAAAAATCGATCATTTTCACTACTTTGAGTTCAATTTCAAGGTACTTGTCATTGTGAAACCAATCGAAATCACCTCTATTTCCGTAATATATCTTCCATTCTATCAAGTGAGACCAAGGAAACGAGATTACAACTATAAATACCATATGAAAATACACTAGAAAGCCGCTGTTTTAAACCATTATGCACAGCGTGCTTCAGGATTTTTCTTATACTGCACACACTGACCACAAAGGCTCATTCTTTCATGTGTAGGCCTGCCAGCTTTCTTCCACCAGATTTGAAGATGCTAGAATTTAGGCATACAAGTACGTGACCGACCCTGGCTGCAATGACGTATTTGTACATGACCGACCCTCAAAGGGTTAATAACATAGAAACATGATATATACTCTAAAATGAATAAAATATGTCATAATGTATGAGAGGAGTAAATGGTGTAAGTGTTGTTGTTGGGTTTATAAGGGCCACTGAGAGAAGCCGTACATGGTGGTGGAGGCACCAGCAGAAATGACCACCACTACCACACTTAAACAGTGTATGTAATTTATAAATAAGAAATATTTACATTTTAATTTATAAATAAGAAATATTTACATTTTAATTTATAAATAAGTAAGTTGATTCAGGTATACACAAATACAGTTATGTACACAGATTATTAGAATGTGGGGCAGAAGTTTGTGGTTACAGGAGGGTGGGGGCAGGAGGAAAGAGGAGTGATTGGTGGAATGATGAAGTAAATGGTGTGATAAAAGAGAAAAAGTTAGCTTATGAGAGGTTTTTACAAAGCAGAAGTGTTATAAGAAGAGCAGAGTATATGGAGAGTAAAAGAAAGGTGAAGAGAGTGGTGAGAGAGTGCAAAAGGAGAGCAGATGATAGAGTGGCAGAGGCGCTGTCAAGAAATTTTAATGAACATAAGAAAAAATTTTGGAGTGAGTTAAACAAGTTAAGAAAGCCTAGGGAACGTATGGATTTGTCAGTTAAAAACAGAGTAGGAGAGTTAGTAGATGGGGAGAGGGCGGTATTAGGTAGATGGCAAGAATATTTTGAGGAACTTTTAAATGTTGAGGAAGAAAGGGAGGCGGTAATTTCATGCACTGGCCAAGGAGGTATATCATCTTTTAGGAGTGAAGAAGAGCAGAATGTAAGTGTGGGGGAGGTACGTGAGGCATTACGTAGAATGAAAGGGGGTAAAGCAGCTGGAACTGATGGGATCATGACAGAAATGTTAAAAGAAGGGGGGGGGGATATAGTGTTGGAGTGGTTGGTACTTTTGTTTAATAAATGTATGAAAGAGGGGAAGGTACCTAAGGATTGGTGGAGAGCATGTATAGTCCCTTTATATAAAGGGAAGGGGGACAAAAGAGATTGTAAAAATTATAGAGGAATAAGTTTACTGAGTATACCAGGAAAAGTGTACGGTAGGGTTATAATTGAAAGAATTAGAGGTAAGACAGAATGTAGGATTGCAGATGAGCAAGGAGGTTTCAGAGTGGGTAGGGGATGTGTAGATCAAGTGTTTACATTGAAGCATATATGTGAACAGTATTTAGATAAAGGTAGGGAAGTTTTTATTGCATTTATGGATTTAGAAAAGGCATATGATAGAGTGGATAGGGGAGCAATGTGGCAGATGTTGCAAGTATATGGAATAGGTGGTAAGTTACTAAATGCTGTAAATAGTTTTTATGAGGATAGTGAGGCTCAGGTTAGGGTATGGAGAAGAGAGGGAGACTACTTCCCGGTAAAAGTAGGTCTTAGACAGGGATGTGTAATGTCACCATGGTTGTTTAATATATTTATAGATGGGGTTGTAAAAGAAGTAAATGCTAGGGTGTTCAGGAGAGGGGTGGGATTAAATTATGGGGAATCAAATACAAAATGGGAATTGCCACAGTTACTTTTTGCTGATGATACTGTGCTTATGGGAGATTCTAAAGAAAAATTGCAAAGGTTAGTGGATGAGTTTGGGAGTGTGTGTAAAGGTAGAAAGTTGAAAGTGAACATAGAAAAGAGTAAGGTGATGAGGGTATCAAATGATTTAGATAGAGAAAAATTGGATATCAAATTGGGGAGGAGTATGGAAGAAGTGAATGTTTTCAGATACTTGGGAGTTAACATGTCGGCGGATGGATTTAAGAAGGATGAGGTTAATCACAGAATTGATGAGGGGAAAAAAGGTGAGTGGTGCATTGTGGTATATGTGGAGTCAAAAAACATTATCTATGGAGGCAAAGAAGGGAATGTATGAAAGTATAGTAGTACCAACACTCTTATATGGGTGTGAAGCTTGGGTTGTAAATGCTGCAGCGAGGAGGTGGCTGGAGGCAGTGGAGATGTCCTGTCTAAGGGCAATGTGTGGTGTAAATTTTATGCAGAAAATTCAGAGTGTGGAAATTAGGAGAAGGTGTGGAATTAATAAAAGTATTAGTCAGAGGGCTGAAGAGGGGTTGTTCAGGTGGTTTGGTCATTTAGAGAGAATGGATCAAAGTAGAATGACATGGAGAGCATTTAAATCTGTAGGAGAAGGAAGGCGGGGTAGGGGTCGTCCTCGAAAGGGTTGGAGGGAGGGGGTAAAGGAGGTTTAGTGGGAGAGGGGCTTGGACTTCCAGCAAGCATGCGTGAGCGTGTTAGATAGGAGTGAATGGAGACGAATGGTATTTGGGACCTGACGAGCTGTTGGAGTGTAAGCAGGGTAATATTTAGTGAAGGGATTCAAGGAAACCGGTTACTTTTATATAGCCGGACTCGAGTTCTGGAAATGGGAAGTACAATGCCTGCACTTTAAAAGAGGGGTTTGGGATATTGGCAGTTTGGAGGTATATGTTGTGTATTCTTTATATGTATATGCTTCTAAACCGTTGTATTCTGAGCACCTCTGCAAAAACAGTGATTATGCGTGAGTGAGGTGAAAGTGTTGAATGATGATGAAAGTATTTTGTTTTTGGAGATATTCTTTCTTTTTGGGTCACTCTGCCTCGGTGGGAGACGGCCAACTTGTTAAAAAAAAAAAAAAAAAAAAATCTGATATCCCCTTCTGGTAGAAATGTTACTGGTATGCATTATAAGTTTCACTGTTAGCTACTTTTTTAGCAACCTTGTATTTCTGTTTAGCTACTTTTAGCAACTTGTGAGACTGAATTTAGTGACTTTTAGTTAGCATAAGTTGACAACTCTGGGCACATCCTCAATTATTATTAATATATTCATGGCAGAAGTGCTAAACCTGTAGAGGCCATACACTGCCTGGGGAATAGGAGGTAATGAAATTCGAATAATGGCCCAAAGTGTTGGTATGCATCAAGACTTGCAGGCTCTCTCATTCGTCCCAGTGTCTGGAGATAATGATGTTCACCAATTAACAATATAAACCACAACTATCACATGCAGTAGCTTATTAATACAAATTCATGTGGAGCTGTGTCCAATATGGCTAGCAAGTGTATATCAGCTGTCTTTTGTCACATGGTTGAAAAACCTCAATACATAACTAAAAATAGGTAATTACATCCAGAGCAAAGTAACTCATAAAACCTACTCTAGTATCACCATGGGTTTATATCCACCAACAGTTTATAATGTATAACATCACATTTGATTATCAGTAAACTTTAATAACAAAAGATAAATTAAAAAAGAAAAATGTATGAGACTTCTTACTATACCTTTCCTGAAAGGTCATATTTAGCTTCCCAGCCAAGTGGCAAATCACGTTCTTTATCTGAGAACTGATTAACAAGATTGACAAGGTCGCGGTTGTGCTGATAGCGTGCAAATGCTGCTGGATCACGTCGTACCCGGGAAATCATATGGCGCAGGGAGGCACTTCTTTCATACACTGCACAAGCCTCCTATAAAAATATGAAAGTTCAATTAAGCAAACACAAAAAACACAGACAAAAATTTACACAATATGTGTTGTACTTTTTGACAGAATCAAATAAACAAGCTAAAGTACAGCAACCTAAAAAATATTTTTTTTTTCATAAATGTTATCTAATGCATTCATGGGATATATTTATGTGAATTAATATGGTATTGTATAAACTTTTTTAAATTTTACAAAAAAATCAACTCGGCAAGTTAACTACTTCCATAAAAAAATTTTTTAACAACATAAATAACAAAAAAAGGCACAATACCGTGACTGGAACGATACACAAATAACCTGCACATAAAAGAGAGAAGCTTACGACGACGTTTCGGTCTGACCGAAAACGTCGTCGTAAGCTTCTCTCTTTTATGTACGGGTTATTTGTGTACAATTTTTTTTTTTCAACAAGTCGGCCGTCTCCCACCGAGGCAGGGTGACCCAAAAAGAAAGAAAATACATTCAACACTTTCACCTCACTTATACATAATCGCTGTTTTTTGCAGAGGTGCCCAGATGCAACAGTTTAGAAGCATATATAACATACCCTTCCAAACTGCAAATATCCCAAACCCCTCCTTTAAAGTGCAGGCATTGTACTTCTTATTTCCAGTACTCAAGTCTGGCTATATAAAAATAACCGGTTTTCCTGAATCCCTTCACTAAATATTACCCTGCTCACACTCCAACACCTCGTCGGTCCCAAAAATCCTTCATCTCCATTCACTTCTATCTAACATGCTCACACATGCTTACTGGAAATTCAAGTCCCTCGCCCACAAAACCTCCTTTACCCCCTCCCTCCAACCTTTGCGAGGAAGACCCCTACAGATTTATACGCTCTCCAAGTCATTCTACTTACGTAAAACAATTTGTCTTAATTCTACCCAATATTGCTTAGGTCAACCTTAATTTAATTAGCAAAGAATTCAATGTGCAAAAACTAAAAGATGATGTGAAGTCGCCAAGGGTATAATTCGTAGGGCTGAGGAGACGTTGCTGATGTGATTTGGGCATTTAGAGAGGACTGAGAAGGATAAGATGAAGAGGGCATACAAATCTGGAGTGGGAGAGGGTAAAAGAGGCTTTGAGTTTTATGGGCTTGAGCATCCAGCAGGATTGTGAGTATGTTTGATAGGAATGAAGCGAGATGAGATTTCTAACCCTTAAACTGTCCAAATGTAGATCTACATTCACACGCTTAGCACTCCGAACGTAGATCTACGTTTGATTTTACATTGTTTCTTATGTAAAAAAAAAAGTAGATCTACATTCGCAGCGCTACGCACAGGGCCGGATTAAGAAGTCTCCGGGCCCTAGGCTATTCAGGTTGGCGGGGCCCCTTTGAGTTACTGGTAAGCGAAGTGACCCCTTCCAGCTTGGGGGTGGGGGGGAATCGGTGTGAGCCTGTTTAAGGTCTAATTAAATACATTCTGGCTATTTAGATTAAATTTAATAGGGAAAGTACATCAAGACAACCAAAACCATTTACCAACAGCCATTATAACTTCTTCTTTCTTTCAACGTACCAGCCGTATCCCACTGAGGTGGGGTGGCCCAAAAGAAAAAACTGAAGTTTCTCCTTTTAAATTTAGTAATATATACAGGAGAAGGGGTTACTAGCCCCTTGCTCCCGGCATTTTAGTCGCCTCTTACGACACGCATGGCTTACAGAGGAAGAATTCTGTTCCACTTCCCCATGGAGATAAGAGGAAATAAACAAGAACAAGAATTAGAAAGAAAATAGAAGAAAACCCAGAGGGGTGTGTATATATATGCTTGTACACGTATGTGTAGTGTGACCTAAGTGCAAGTAGAAGTAGCAAGACTTACTTACCTGTAATCTTGCATATTTATGAGACAGACAAAAGACACCAGCAATCCTACCATCATGTAAAACAATTACAGGCTTTCGTTTTACACTCACTTGGCAGGACGGTAGTACCTCCCTGGGCGGTTGCTGTCTACCAACCTACTACCTACAAGCCATTATAACTATCTTGTTAAATCATGCATTTTAAAGAGAATAAACTCAAGACAGTATAGTATTACTAGATTAGGCTATTAAAGTAGTGACATCATGTACCTATTACATTCAGCATAACCACTACAGCACTATTATTCCCTTTATAAATCACTGACCATTATTGTTATCATTGCATCATGCATAAGACTATCAAATCATATAAACTCAAGAAAGTAAAAAATTTTTTATATTCACAGGCACTTCTTAAATAAACTTTTTTCTGGATTTCATATTGGCAAAATCATCAATTATATTCTGAAAATCAATATTTCTTGTTAGATCAGACTCAATGGTCAACAAGGCTAGGTTACACAATTTGTCTTGGCTCATTGTTGAATGGAGCTGGTTTTTCACTCTTTTCAAAACAGAAAATGAACGTTCTCCTTCACAGTTAGTAGCTGGAAGTGTTAGGTAAAGGCGATACACTATGTCAACATTAGGGAAGGTTTCTGAGATACCTGCATTTCTTAAATGTTTCAAAGCAGCTGAGGGCGCACATTTTTCAGGTGGAGCTATAATCTGATTCATATACCCAGAAAAATGAACTATTTCTTCAACAAATGTGTCCTGAACATCTGCTGAAAGGTGTTGTTGCAACTTTAATGCAGCTTCTCTCAATTCTGCATCTGGCATAGTAGTAATTTTGAACAAAAATCCAAACTTGTCATTGAGATTCTGGTAGATTTCTTTTCTTTTCACTAATTCTGTAATCAGTGAATCCAGAATGACGAAGTATGTAGCTGTCTTACATTTCTGCCTTGGTAGCAACACAATTTCATTGTCTGGCTCTTCAAAATTGCGTTTCCTCTTGCTTGACCGCTGCTGATCAGCCCGGTAACTGTAGTCTTTCACCAGCAGTTTAGCTTTCTCTTCAAACATTTCAAAAGCTTCATCATTGCGAAGTGAGCTTACAAATTCCACTAAGCCTGCATAGAGGTTAGCACAAGTAGCCATTTCAATTTCAATTTTCTGAAGTGTCTTGTTCGTGGCATTTAACCGTTTCAGTATACAGTCCTAAAGCACACAGAGTAAGGCCAATTCAAAATCTTCCAATTTTGATGCTAAGCTGGCTGCTTCGCTTCTTGTAGTTGCTGTCTGGTCTTCATCCTCTGCTATTTGGATCAAAGCAGAACATATTTCAGCAAAGCTGTCTTTCAAAGCATGTGTTGCATCATGCTGCGCTGACCACCTTGTTGTTGATAATGATTTGATGACATCTCCATGAATGGGTGACTTGAGTATACTCCACTGATGTGTTGAAGCAGAGACAAAATTAAAGAGTGCTTGTAAAAGTCCAAAAAATGAAACTACAGCGACACAACACTCTGCAGCACATGATCCAACAAGATTAACAGAATGTGCTGAGCAGGGCACATATTCAGCAAGTGGGTTGATTTGCTTGATACGGGCTTGCAATCCATTATATTTACCCGACATGTTACTTGCGTTGTCGTAGCTCTGGCCACGGCAATCCATAATAGAGAGATCATGTTCAAGCAGAGTATCCAGTACTACATTCATCATTGTTTCTCCATCATGGCCTGAAAGAGGAATGAATTTTATAAAGTGCTCTACAGGCTTACCACTGGAGTCGACAAAGCGAACAATGAATGTCAATTGATCTGTATGTGAAATATCTGGTGTTGAATCTACACTTATTGCAAAGTATTTTGCAGTTTTCACAGCTGCTATGATGTTATTGAGGACCTTCTTAGTCATCAGTTCAATAAATTCATTGCATATAGTAGATGACATGTAAGATACAGTGCCTCTTCCTGCATTCCCAAGGCGTGACACATGATTTGCTAAGAATGGATCGTATTGTGCTAACAGTTCTATGATCCCTAGGAAATTGCCATTGTTTTCCGAACCAAAAACCTCATTTTATCCATGGAAAGCAAGTCCTCTTAGAGCTAAGAATTTTACAACAGCAACAACTCTTTCTAGAACTTTTCTCCAACAAGTGTGCTCCTTTTCAGTTTGATTTTCCAAATGAGAATCCAATAAGCCTTTTATCTGTGCACGAAATACACTGGCTAAAATGCAGCTCCTGTGAGTGGTGCTGTTTTCATGTTCCTCGAAATGCTTGGAATTTTTCCAGTCATTGAGCCCCTGTGTGAAGGTATTTTCTTTGCATGCTGAACAGTACACTTTTCTTGAGCTTTCAGAGTATACCATCCATGATCTTTTCACAGTTTCTGAATCTGCAAGCTTCCTATAAAACATAGATGACTTTAAACAACGACGACTTCCATCATCATAAATCCTTGCTGATTTCCTAAAGTCAATGTTCAGAGTTTGACTGAAGTTTTCTGCAATGAAAGCATTACGTAGAGAATCTGGGATTACATTTGGCCATGAGGCAGGATCTTTTAAGACAAATCCTGTGGATGAAATGTCCGTTGAGACATTGAGAGGAGACACAAAAGAAGTAGATGCTGGCTGAGAAATAATGGAGGGAGGGCTTCCTGTATGATCTGACGTATCTGCAGATTCAACTGTACTGGTAACATCAGAAACTGTTTTCGTGAGCATGTCTGTGATCTTTCTGCAGCTTCCTACATCTTTCTTTTTATGTTCTTCTTCTTGAATTTTCTTCTTTCTTTTCTGTGACCCACTCGCATAAGAACGTCCAACATCACGTTCACGAGATGCCATAATGAGGATGTATCACTGTCTGTAATCATGCAAATACAAATTTTTCATTATCAATTATTATTAATTTTTTAATTAATATTAAATTTTTTTTCTGTCAATTGGGGGGATATGGCCCTTGTAGCCCCCTTTCCTCTGGCTGCGCATCTAAAAATTCAAAACGTTACCAGAAAGGAGTCATATACAGAACTTTTACCATAGATTAGGTTAGTGATTTGGGCTACGAATATTTTACTAATTCATCCTCCTTGATCTCCAATTTACTTAAACAGAAATCATACCGAGTCCAAGAACAATGCACAATGGTATTTATATTACCATTTTCATAACCAAACTAATCATTATGTTTTGCAGACAATTTTCATTTTCACCCAACCAACGATTTTCTGATGTGGCTTATGTGTTTCTGGGGAAATATGTAGTAAATTAATTGATGTTCTACATCACTTCCGTCGCAACTTGAAAACTAAGCATTTGCGACGGAAGTGATGTAGAACATCAATCAAATGAGATCTGTTATTGAAATGATAAAGACTTAAAGACAAGACAAAGTGCTTTTCAAACCTACAAACGGAAGTCAGTTTGCATTTTTAGGTTTTTCTTTATAGTATTTTTACCAAAAATGCATCTTTACTGGTCCATGCGTCTTTACTGGTCAAGTAACCCTATCAGGTACCTCCCTTAACATTTAGAGGCGAAAACAAACATTTATCCATACACATCAATGTCTATCAATAACACTTCAGTTAATTTGTCACAGTACAAGTCTAGATAATGTGTAATTACTACAGAAAATTGGAGAGGAATCTCCCATACTCACCCATTAGCGGGAAAACACAGCTGTTCTGATGTAAACAAAGGCGTGTTGAGTGTTGCCATCTATGGTTAGGTTTATTTATTTTTATTTTATTTTATTTCATTATTTATTTTTGTTTTGATTAATTTTTAAAAATCAATTTTACTCTCCAAACACTTGAACTTTTTAGGTAGGGACCCCTTTGCACTTGCACCATGTGCGCAGTCTTGGATGAGCCCCTGAACCCCTTGGACCGCGGGGCCCCCAAATGCACGGGGCCCCCAAATGCACGGGGCCCTAGGCAAATGCCTAGTTTGCCTATGCGGTAATCCGGCCCTGGCTACGCGTGCAAACGTAGATCTACATTTGGACAGTTTAAGGGTTAATGGACATATTGGAGTGTGAGTAAAAAACTTTTATGAAGGGATTCAGAGAAACTAGTTAGACAGACTTGAGTCCTAGTGCCTGCACTCTGAAGCAAGAATGAGGATGATGCAGTCAGAGAGAAATGTTAATTGTAATGTCAGCACACTTTTGGAACGATGGCAATTGAGTAAATGTTCATAAATATATTTTCTTTTTCTTGGGTTGTCCTGCCTTGGCAGGAGACAGCCACTGATATAAAAATTTAAGCCAAATTTTTTACATTTTTCCTATTATTTTTTAATCAAATGCAGTAATATTTTGTGCAGTGTCTACTCATTTTATGCATGTATGGTACAGATATACTAGGTAGTAGGTTGGTAGACAGCAACCGCCCAGGGAGGTACTACCATCCTGCCAAGTGAGTGTAAAACAAAAGCCTGTAATTATTTTACATGATGGTAGGACTGCTGGTGTCCTTTTTTCTGTCTCATAAACATGCAAGATTTCAGGTACGTCTTGCTACTTCTACTTACACTTAGGTCACACTACACATACATGTACAAGCATATATATACTACACACACCCCTCTGGATTTTCTGCTATTTTCTTTCTAGTTCTTGTTCTTGTTTATTTCCTCTTATCTCCATGGGGAAGTGGAGCAGAATTCTTCCTCCGTAAGCCATGCGTGTTGTAAGAGGCGACTAAAATGCAGGGAGCAAGGGACTAGTAACCCCTTCTCCTGTATAAATTCCTAAATTTAAAAAGAGAAACTTTTGTTTTTCTTTTTAGGCCACCCCACCTCGGTGGGATACGGCTGGTACATTGAAAGAAGAAAGATGGTACAGATATATTTAATGGTAAAACTGGCTTAAAATTGCTTTTAAGTTGAATTCTAGATATAGTAGGTGTTCAATTATACTTTGTTAGGCAGTTTCAATTACCTCTCTCACTGTCTCTTATGTAGATCTACATTACTGATGTCAGTGTCACTCATGCAGAACTACGTAACCATCATGCTGTCTCAGCTGTGGACCTATTTTATTGATACCAGTGTCACTCATGCAGATCTATGTTTTAACCATTCTGCTGTCTCAGCTGTGGATCTATTTTACTGATGCCAGTGTCACTCACACAGATCTATGTTTTAACCATCCCACTGTCTCAGCTGTGGATGTATTTTACTGATGCAGTGTCACTTATGCAGATCTATGTTTTAACCTTCTTGCTGTCTCAGCTGTGGATCTATTTTACGGACACCAGTGTCAGTCATGTTGATCTATGTTTTAACCTTCTCACTGTCTTGGCTGTGGATCTCTTTTACTGATGCCAGGGTCACTAACATAGATCTACATTTTGAGGTCAGCTCCCATAGATAAGCTGTGAATGGTAAATTTTGGCCTAGACATGAGAACGCATCTGTGCAGTGACTGTGCACAGTACAAAGGAAATCAAGAACCATGCAGAGAATAATGAAAAAAGCAAACCTCTGACCTCGTATTTGATTTAAAATAGCAACTCTAAGGTGATTTCTACAGTGGTTTTTATGGCTTCATAGGATGTTTCTTAGTGTCATTAGATAAAATGGAAGACAAAATGCTAAAGTACAGATGATTCTGGTTGGTTTCAGAACCACAAAGAGCGTAATGAGAAAAAAAAAACTGACAGTTTTTTTGGATTAAAATGCCAACTTTGAGGAGGTGTATTTTCGTATAGTATTTATCGTTGTACGTATTCTCGTTTTCATGGTCTCAGGTGATAAAATGGAAAATCTATTACAGAAATAGAGAGGATTTTGATTACTTTCACGATGAAAACGACCTTGAAATTGAGCTCAAAGTAGCGGAAATGTTCAATTTTTACCAATGTTCAGGAGTAAGCAAATCACACCACACATCCAATACACGTCAACTGGGGAGTCTAATATTCTTTCACTGGTGCACTGATATTATTTATACCATTTTTACAATAATGCAGTAGTCTGCATAACAGTAAATTTTGTATTTTTTTGTAAGAATAAAAAATCAAAATAGAAAGCAATAGTAATATAAGAGTGGCCAAGAGACGTGACTAATGAACAGAGGATATGTTATTTTAGTGCCAAGAATGTCTACATTGTTTATTCTGGACTTTAGGTATAGTTATGATAGGTAAATGGGTGGTTTCTTGTTGTTAGTCAATAGAACAGAAGACACACTAGTGAAACAGCTAAAAAACTGGTTGAATGAAGAAATGGAATTGGCTTAAAATAGGACTTGGTGAGCAAAATTGCCAATGCATAAATTGCACCCAGCCCACTAACTTTGCACATGTATAATTCCATAAGACTTTCAGCAAATATTGTACTTTTGGTGTCAATATTTCCAGGAAAAGATTCTCTATAATTTCAGATGATTTTTTTTTTTTTGAAAATGTTGATGCTATCAGCACTTTTATTTCCAGGGCTTTTGATGGCACAGTGCCCTCAACTGTGCTGTGAGCAGTAAATTCTGACCTAGACATAAGAGAATGGGTCTGTGGAGTGTGCGTACAGCATAAAAGAAAATCCTGCCCCACATGGTGTATGATGGGAAAAGCAAGCCTCTGGACTTTATCTTTGGTTTAAAATGGAAATTTTGAGGTGCATTCTAGGACAGTTTTTATGATTTTTATTAGCTGTTTCTTGGTATCAACTCACAGAAAACAAGACATACTACTGAAACAGAGATGAAATATGCCTGAAAGCAGCAAATGTATTAAATTTTTTATGATTTTCCTAAGGAAGCATAATGCCCCTTCAGTCTGTTTTATGGGTTTTTACTAGGTCTCCTATAATTATTGCAATGCCCTAAACCATGATCAATTGCTGGTTATATTTTATTCAAAAACAGGGTAAAACTGATTTTTTGCAAGATTATGAACTTAAAATAGAAGGCAAGTATAATATAGGAGAGGCCTGGGAACATGATTAAACAACAGAGGATAGATTACTTTTGCTGTAATGCATACAGTGTTTATAGGGTACTGTATTTTGTTTTTAAAATGGAATCTGTTGAATTTTGAGTAAAATTGCCCAAATTACTCGACCTCTGTGAACTTTATAGGGTTGTTCTGATAGCTGAATGGGAGGTTTCTCGTGTTCAGTCAACAGCAACCAAGGCATAATAGTGAAATAGCAAAGAATTTGGTCAAACTGATCGATGAAATTGATCAAGGTGGGTGAAATCGCTGATACATAAATTGTGCACAGACTGCCAACCTTGTACCTGTGTAAATCTGTAAGTTTTTAATCAAGTATTATATTTTTGGTGTCACTGCCTTCAGAAAACGATTTTCTGTTATTCTGGTAGATTTTTTTTTTTTAAATCCTGACATTGTCACCACTTTTAATTTCAGGGGTCCTGACAATGAAAAGCATAAAACACATCAAGGGAGCTGAGGGAAGGGAATGGGGTGTCAGTTTTAATTCTGGGGCTAATGTGATAAATCATTCAACCAAGACATTATAATTAAGGCCATACAAATTTCTAAAACATCTACCGGTGTATAATGTACGTATATGTTTTCTTGTTAATTGTTTTATGTACAGTTGTCCCTCGATAATTGTAAGGCTCGATAGTGGTAACTTTTGAAAATCGTAACGATATTGTTGTCAAAACATTCGCTTGCTAATCGTAGTTTGACTCGTGAATAGTCATTCGTCTGGGACGCGTACTCACGCTCTGAGCCGCCCCGACCACCCTTCCCAGCCAGTGTGCCATTGTTTACCAATGAGCGATGGTCCCCTCATTTGCTCATACGAAATATTTCATAATATTCCATTCATTTTAGTGCTTGCAACTACTAAATAAGCTACCATGGCTCCAAAGAAAGCTCCTAGTGCCAAGCCTTTGGTAAAGAAGGTGAGAAATACGATTGAATTTAAGAAAAACATCATTGAACAATATGAAAGTGGCGTACGTATGGCAGAACTGGCCAGGACGTATTACAAACCCCATACAACCATAGCTTCCATCATGGCCAAGAAAAAGGAAATCAAGGAAGCTGTTGTTGCAAAGGGGGTAAATATGCTGACAAAAATGAGATCACCAGTACTCGAAGAGGTTGAGAAGTTATTATTGGCATGGATAAATGAGAAACAATTAGCAGGAGATAGTCTTATGACGCCGATTATTTGTGAAAAGGCTAGGCAGTTGCACAACGATCTGATAAAGAAATTGCCTGCAACGAGTACTGATATTTGTGAATTTAAGGCCAGCAAAGGTTGGTTTGAGAGATTTAAGAACTGTACACAGTGTGGTAAGGCATGGTGAGGCTGCCAGTTCGGACCAAAAAGCGGCTGAAATTTTTTTTATTTTTTCAACAAGTCGGCCGTCTCCCACCGAGGCAGGGTGACCCAAAGAGAAAGAAAATCCCCAAAAAGAAAATACTTTCATCATCATTCAACACTTTCACCTCACTCACACATAATCACTGTTTTTGCAGAGGTGCCCAGAATAAAACAGTTTAGAAGCATATACGTATAAAAACACACAACATATCTCTCCAAACTGCCAGTATCCCAAGCCCCTCCTTTAGAGTGCAGGCACTGTACTTCCCATTTCCATAACTCAAGTCCAGTTATATAAAATAACCGGTTTCCCAGAATCCCTTCACTAAATATTACCCTGCTCACACTCCAACAGATTGCCAGGTCCCAAATACCATTTGTCTCCATTCACTGCTATCTAACACACTCACGCACGCTTGCTGGAAGTCCAAACCCCTCGCCCACAACACCTCCTTTACCCCCTCCCTCCAACCTTTTCGAGGACGACCCCTACCCCGCCTTCCTTCCCCTACAGATTTATACACTCTCCATGTCATTCTACTTCGATCCATTCTCTCGAAATGACCAAACCACCTCAACATACCCTCTTCAGCCCTCTGACTAATACTTTTATTAACTCCACACCTACTCCTAATTTCCACACTCCGAATTTTCTGCATAATATTTACACCACACATTGCCCTTAGACAGGACATCTCCACTGCCTCCAACCGCCTCCTCGCTGCAGCATTTACAACCCAAGCTTCACTTTCATACATTCCCTTCTTTGCCTCCATAGATAACATTTTTTGCCTCCACATATACCTCAAATATGTGCATGAATTTAAGGAGTACATAGAGGCTGAAGGACTGAAACCTGAACAAGTGTTCAATTGTGACAAAACAGGCCTCTTTTGGAAGAAAATGCCAAAGAGGACCTACATTACTCAGGAGGAAAAGGCACTACCAGGACACAAGCCTATGAAAGACAAGCTGACGCTCATGTTCTGTGCTAATGCTGGTGGGGATTTCAGAGTGAAGCCATTACTAGTGTACCATTCTGAAAATCCCAGTGTGTTATGGAAAAACAATGTTATGAAGAGTAAATTTTGTGTATTTTGGAAATCTAATAGTAAGGCATGGGTCATGAGGGAAATTTTCGTCGAGTGGTTCAATGAAGTGTTTGGCCCTAGTGTGAAGAATTACCTCCTGGAAAAGAAATTGGATCTCAAGTGCCTTCTAGTAATGGACAATGCACCTGCTCATCCTCCAAACTTGGATGACCTAATTTTGGAGGAGTTTGGGTTCATCACAGTAAAGTTCTTGCCCCTGAATACCACTACTCTCCTCCAGCCCATGGACCAGCAGGTCATTGCAAACTTTAAAAAACTCTACACAAAAGGTGCTTTAATGTGACCTCAGACACTCACTTGACCCTAAGAGATTTTTGGAAAGAACACTTCAGCATCCTCCATTGCTTGGGAGGGAGTGACTACCAGGACTTTGAACTCTGCTTGGAGAAAATTGTGGTCAGATTGTGTCCACAAGAGGGATTTTGAAGGGTTTGGGGCTGACCCTGATGAGCCTATGTCAGTTGTTAAATCCATTGTGGCACTGGGGAGTTCCATGGGGTTGGATGTGAGTTTGGAGGATGTGGAAGAGTTGGTGGAAGACCACAACAAAGAGCTCACCACTGAGGAGCTGCAAGAGCTTCAGCAGGAAGAGCAACAGATTGCAGCTCAGAATCTTGCTGCAGAGGAGGAGGAAGAGAGATGGAAGAAGTTGCCTTCTTCAGAAATTAAGGAGACTTTTGAAATGTGGGGTAAGATGGAAAGATTTATGGAGAAACATCACCCTGACAAGGCTGTTGCAAGCCATGTTGGCAACATGTACAGTGACAAAGTCTTGGCCCATTTTAGGGAGGTGTTAAAGAGATGCCAGAAACAGAGCTCTCTGGACAGTTATTTTGATGGACAGGACTCTAGTGACTCTCAAGGTGGTCCTACTGGCATTAAGAAACAGAGAAGAGAATTAATCCCAGAAAAGCACCTTGTGCCTGAGGTGTTGATGGAAGGGGATTCCCCTTCCAAAGAGTAACTAATGCAATCTGTCTCCTCCTCCAGTCTTCCATACACTAAGAAGAATTGCCAATAAGTGTTATGCTATTAATGTTTCATTCATCATGTCCCATTGTATTGTTTATGTGCTTCTGGGTGTCAGGAACGGATTAACTGTATTTACATTATTTCTTATGGGGAAAATTTATTCGAAAATCGTAAATTTCGATAATAGTCACACTTCCAGGAACGGATTAATTATGATAAACGAGGGACCACTGTACTTTCATTTACTCATTCAGTCAACTACATTCCTTCCCTTTACTCTTTCCCTTCTCTCTACCCCATTCCTTCACTCTAACCTATCCCTTAACTCTGCCACTATCCCTTCCCTTCCTCTCTCTTTCTCATAAAATAAAACCATGCTAATGATAACACAACTATCATCAACACTGCCACCACCAACACCAACAACAATGCCACTGCCTTTTCTGCATAATGCACACTGACATATTGTATACAGTTGACTGTCAGATAACACAGTTTCATTCCTGAAAACAACGTGCAGTCAAATAATGTATGCAAACAGAAGTACATATGGCAAAAATAGGTTTTTGTTCATTAGACTCCCAAAAAAAGCCAAACAAATTTTGAATAGGTCTTGAAACTGCTAAAAACAATGAAAATAGTGTAATTGTAGGTAGATTTGGTGATGTGTATCAATCAAAAATTCCATATCCACATCTTTGCTTGCAGATGGAAATGGCTTTTTGTTCAGCTGCCCCACTCACTGCAACTGTATGGAGTTAAAAAGGTGGGTTAGAGTGGCTGGGGTGTAGGCAGGAGGGTTTAGAGCAGTTGGGGAGGAGGGGTCAGGTATGGAGTAGGGGACCTAACAATGGATGAGTGGGGGCAGAGGCTGGAGGCTGGTGTTGGGAAATGGAAGGGTATGGGTGTGGAGGCTGGAAGCAACAAGGTGGTGTGATGGTGACTGTATTGGTGGCCTGGTGCAGGTGGTGTGGATGATGGGTGGGCGTATTTTCAGTTGTTGGCGTGAACAGTCATGAGAGTGGTGGGTCACTAGGTGTGTAGGACATGAAAGTGTGGGTAAGGTGTTGGTGGGGACTATGGGAGTGGAGCTGTGTAGCTGAAGTTGTGGGGGAGTAGTATGAGTGAAAGGTGTGGTTGTTGGTGGCCCAATGTGAATGGTGATATGGATGATGGGTAATCAGGTGAGTGAGTGTGAGGTTGGTGGTGTAGGCAGAAATGAGGGTGATGAGTGACTAAGTGATTAGGTATGTGGATGGCATGTTAGGGTGAAAAGTCATGTAAGGTGTGGGCATCAGGTTGTGAGGAAATAGCATGGATGAGGGCTAGGGGCTTGAGGCAGTGGAAGAAAGTAACCAAGGAGAAACAGCGTAGGCGTAGTCATGTGGCTGAAGGTTGGAGGGAGAGGGTAAAGATGATTTTGCGTATGAGGGACTTGGGCATCCAGCAGGCATGTGAGAGCATGTTAGATTGGAGTGGAGGCAAATGGTTTTTGAGACTTGACAGGCTATTGGAATGTGAGCAAGGTAACATTTTGTGAAGGAATTCAGGGAAACTTGTTAGCTGGACTTGAGTCCTGGTGGTTGGAAGTACAGTGCCTGCAATCTGAAGGAGGGGTGGGGATATTTTTAGTTTGGAGGGGCATCTAAAATATAATATTTGCATGCCTCTGGCAAGACAATGATGGTGAATGATGGTGAAAGTGCTTTTTGGGTCACCCTACCTCAGTGGGAGGCAACCGGTGTCAAAAAAAAAAAAAAAAAAAAAAAAAGAAGTAAAGAAGAATGGTAATGGCATTCAAGGTGTGCAACGACAACTGACCTTGTATATGTGGTGGGTATGGTAAACATGCTTTACTTGGTAGAGAAAAGTAATCTTTCCTACAAACCCAACAATATCAGTACCCTATGAAAATATAACACAACTCATATTCTTACATCATTCATATGCAGAACACTGAAGAAATCTGATCTTGTTAGAAACTTCACTGCTGGTAGCTGAAGCAACATATCCATTCTATCACTGGTCACAGACGAGGATGATGATGATCCAGAATTAGAAGGAGGAGGATGAAACGTTGAAGATGAAGCTGGAAGGGTCGTGGAGGATGTCGTAAGAGGGAAAGAGGCTGTGCATGAAGCAGATGATGAAGGGGACTGAATAGATGATGACGATGTACATATCATAGTACAAGAAGAAATACTCGAGGAGCAGGAAGTTGGCGTTGTCACATCTGCAACATAAATTTCTTATAAATTTTACATTATAAAAAAGAATTTCTTAAGACAGAAGTAAGTGATCATTCTTGAAAGTCATGTATCACTCTACATACAATGTATGTAAATTTATTTGAAGCAGCCAACAACTTTGCTTTGTAAAATTTTAAAATAAAAAGAAATACATTATTCCACCATGTATACTATCTTCCATAGCTTCCATTTACACACAAAGCAGATGGTGCATGCTAAAGAAACTCTTCATAATTCATTAACAAACAGTTGGTACTTTCAAAGCAAGAACTGTAAAAAAATTCATACTGTTAGTTGAAGCAGAAGTAGATGATGATAATACTGGGACTGATGAAGAAGAAGCAAGTGCTGGGGTGGAAGTTGAAGAAGACAGAGTACTAGTGGAGCCTGTTGCAGTGAAATCATCCATTTCCATTCTTCTGGAGGTAATTGTTCGGCGGATGCTCTGATACCTATTAATGAAAACCACAATAAATATAAAGAAGATACTACTTTCTCAAACTATTTATGAAGCCCCATATCAACACCATCCATTTATAACATACAATTTTCAACAAAATGTGGGTGAAGCAGGTACAGCATACAGAGTTTCCTATTGCCTACAAGCTTTGCTTCAATCACTATATATTCACTTAGTTCACAAAACACTCGTCACTGAATCTTACATTTACATTTAATTTCTAATACGAGGAGAAGGCTGGAGGCAGTGGAGATGTCATGTCTGAGGGCAATGTGTGGTGTGAATATAATGCAGAGAATTCGTAGTTTGGAAGTTAGGAGGAGGTGCGGGATTACCAAAACTGTTGTCCAGAGGGCTGAGGAAGGGTTGTTGAGGTGGTTCGGACATGTAGAGAGAATGGAGCGAAACAGAATGACTTCAAGAGTGTATCAGTCTGTAGTGGAAGGAAGGCGGGGTAGGGGTCGGCCTAGGAAGGGTTGGAGGGAGGGGGTAAAGGAGGTTTTGTGTGCGAGGGGCTTGGACTTCCAGCAGGCATGCGTGAGCGTGTTTGATAGGAGTGAATGGAGACAAATGGTTTTTAATACTTGACGTGCTGTTGGAGTGTGAGCAAAGTAACATTTATGAAGGGATTCAGGGAAACCGGCAGGCCGGACTTGAGTCCTGGAGATGGGAAGTACAGTGCCTGCACTCTGAAGGAGGGGTGTTAATGTTGCAGTTTAAAAACTGTAGTGTAAAGCACCCTTCTGGCAAGACAGTGATGGAGTGAATGATGGTGAAAGTTTTTCTTTTTCGGGCCACCCTGCCTTGGTGGGAATCGGCCGGTGTGATAATAAAAAAAAAAAAAAAAAATTCTAATACATTATTCTCCAATCTTTTTATAATAACATAAAATACATATTAACTTTCATTAAGCTATTCCTATCAAAGAAAATGTGTTAATTCTTTTATCTATATAAAAGATTACAAATGCTCATTTAAAGAATAATCTTTCTTGGCAAGCAACCAGCTCTCAAAACTTAACATAGCATTAATTACTGCTTTTCTAATCTATCTTTTTTATTTCTTCTTCTTCTAGTCCTCCCTAACTACTTATCTTGAGAACCCCAACAAAGCTTACAAAATAGGTAGGTAGTATAGGTAGGCAGCATAACTTTACTTTTTCCAAAGTGCAAGCAGTTTTAAATTTGTCAGCAAAATCAATTTTGAAAAGATTTCTGTAAATGTCTAAGCTGCTATGGTGCTAAGTCCTCTATTAGAGAATACAAGTGAAAATGGATTAATCTAGTCATCAGTATCCTATACACCACTTATTCTTATACAGTATATTTAGCTTATGTAAAGACTAACATAGCTTATGCATTAACTATCAACACAAATCATTTTGAGAATATGCTGACTAAAAAGGAAAGGTTAATTAGATTTTTTTTTTTTTAACAAGTCGGCCGTCTCCCACCGAGGCAGGGTGACCCAAAAAAGAAAGAAAATCCCCAAAAAGAAAATACTTTCATCATCATTCAACACTTTCACCTCACTCACACATAATCACTGCTTTTGCAGAGAAGCTCAGAACACAACAGTTTAGAAGCATATACCTATAAAGATACACAATATATCCCTCCAAACTGCTAATATCCCGAACGCCTCCTTTAGAGTGCAGGCATTGTAATTCCCACTTCCAGGACTCAAGTCCGGCTATATAAAAATAACTGGTTTCCCTGAATCCCTTCACTAAATATTACCCTGCTCACACTCCAACAGATCGTAAGAAGATAAAAGAAATAAGAAAACTTAAACTGTTTAATCCATTCATAAAACTGACCTTCTATCTAACTGCTGTCTCTGGAGCTGATCTGTAGACTGATTTCTCTGAGTCTGAGCCGTGTCATTACCTGAAGGCCGTTGCCATGTTGTTGTCCTATTCACATGATCAATGTAGAAAATTCGCCCATGACTGTCAATTCGTGCCTCCCAATCTAAAAAAAAAAAAAATAATAAAGATGAGGAATTTAATTTATTAAGAAAACTAGTGACTAAAACTGATCTATTAGGATCCTATACTCAGGAGACTTTTTGTATACACAAGTCTCCTCAACACACCACTATTCTTTTTTATTATTATTTTTTATTAGCACACTGGCCGATTCCCACCAAGGCAGGGTGGCCCGAAAAAGAAAAACTTTCACCATCATTTACTCCATCACTGTCTTGCCAGAAGGGTGCTTTACAATACAGTTTTTAAACTGCAACATTAACACCCCTCCTTCAGAGTGCAGGCACTCTACTTCCCATCTCCAGGACTCAAGTCCAGCCTGCCGGTTTCCCTGAATCCCTTCATAAATGTTACTTTGCTCACACTCCAACAGCACGTCAAGTATTAAAAACCATTTGTCTTCATTCACTCCTATCAAACACGCTCACGCATGCCTGCTAGAAGTCCAAGCCCCTCGCACACAAAACCTCCTTTACCCCCTCCCTCCAACCTTTCCTAGGCCGACCCCTACCCCGCCTTTCTTCCACTACAGACTGATACACTCTTGAAGTCATTCTGTTTCGTTCCATTCTCTCTACATGTCCGAACCACCTCAACAACCCTTCCTCAGCCCTCTGGACAACAGTTTTGGTAATCCCGCACCTCCTCCTAACTTCCAAACTACGAATTCTCTGCATTATATTCACACCACACATTGCCCCCAGACATGACATCTCCACTGCCTCCAGCCTTCTCCTCGCTGCAACATTCATCATCCATGCTTCACACCCATATAAGAGCGTTGGTAAAACTATACTCTCATACATTCCCCTCTTTGCCTCCAAGGACAAAGTTCTTTGTCTCCACAGACTCCTAAGTGCACCGCTCACCCTTTTGCCCTCATCAAATCTATGATTCACCTCATCTTTCATAGACCCATCCGCTGACACGTCCACTCCCAAATATCTGAATACATTCACCTCCTCCATACTCTCTCCCTCCAATCTGATATCCAATCTTTTATCACCTAATCTTTTTGTTATCCTCATAACCTTACTCTTTCCTGTATTCACTTTTAATTTTCTTCTTTTACATACCCTACCAAATTCATCCACCAACCTCTGCAACTTCTCTTCAGAATCTCCCAAGAGCACAGTGTCATCAGCAAAGAGCAACTGTGACAACTCCCACTTTGTGTGATTCTTTATCTTTTAACTCCACGCCTCTTGCCAAGACCCTCGCATTTACTTCTCTTACAACCCCATCTATAAATATATTAAACAACCACGGTGACATCACACATCCTTGTCTAAGGCCTACTTTTACTGGGAAATAATCTCCCTCTTTCCTACATACTCTAACTTGAGCCTCACTATCCTCATAAAAACTCTTCACTGCTTTCAGTAACCTACCTCCTATACCATACACCTGCAACATCTGCCACATTGCCCCCCTATCCACCCTGCCATATGCCTTTTCCAAATCCATAAATGCCACAAAAACCTCTTTAGCCTTATCTAAATACTGTTCACTTATATGTTTCACTGTAAACACCTGGTCCACACACCCCCTACCTTTCCTAAAGCCTCCTTGTTCATCTGCTATCCTCTTCTCCATCTTACTCTTAATTCTTTCAATAATAACTCTACCATACACTTTACCAGGTATACTCAATAGACTTATCCCCCTATAATTTTTGCACTCTCTTTTGTCCCCTTTGCCTTTATACAAAGGAACTATGCATGCTCTCTGCCAATCCCTAGGTACCTTACCCTCTTCAATACATTTATTAAATAATAGCACCAACCACTCCAAAACTATATCCCCACCTGCTTTTAACATTTCTATCTTTATCCCATCAATCCCAGCTGCCTTACCCCCTTTCATTTTACCTACTGCCTCACGAACTTCCCCCACACTCACAACTGGCTCTTCCTCACTCCTACAAGATGTTATTCCTCCTTGCCCTATACATGAAATCACAGTTTCCCTATCTTCATCAACATTTAACAATTCCTCAAAATATTCCCTCCATCTTCCAATACCTCTAACTCTCCATTTAATAACTCTCCTCTCCTATTTTTAACTGACAAATCCATTTGTTCTCTAGGCTTCCTTAACTTGTTATTCTCACTCCAAAACTTTTTCTTATTTTCAACAAAATTTGTTGATAACATCTCACCCACTCTATCATTTGCTCTCTTTTTACATTGCTTCACCACTCTTTTAACCTCTCTCTTTTTCTCCATATACTCTTCCCTCCTTGCATCACTTCTATTTTGTAAAAACTTCTCATATGCTAACTTTTTCTCCCTTACTACTCTCTTTACATCGTCATTCCACCAATCGCTCCTCTTCCCTCTCACACCCACTTTCCTGTAACCACAAACTTCTGCTGAACACTCTAACACTACATTTTTAAACCTACCCCATACCTCTTCGACCCCATTGCCTATGCTCTCATTAGCCCATCTATCCTCCAATAGCTGTTTATATCTTACCCTAACTGCCTCCTCTATTCTGATGCAACAAAATGGTTCTCTTTCCTCTTCTACACCCAAGACACCCTTCAGGAAGGGTCCCTTGATGCTGGTAATGATGATCTTTTAATCCAAGGAACTAGAGCTACCCTCCCCTTCCTTGGATCAAGTCTGAATACCTTCCTGACACTGTACTGCTCTTGTAGATTTATAAATAGACAAAAATAACAAACAATACAAGCAACAAACACTCAACACTAGGTGAAAAGCAGAAGGCCTAAGCTGTGTACAAACTGTGACATGCCATAAGCTAGAGAGGTGAGGGGTTAAGAGGAGCATCTGTAAATAGGTAGCTATATGTGAAATGTACTTTCTGGATCCTCAAGTGACAGAACTGTCATAGTGAAGATTCTTGTTGGAGGAAGAGGGCCAAACGCCCATTTCCTTCTGAACTCTATTTAACTTGATCTTAGCCTGCAGGGCCACTGGGCCCACCACTCCCCAAGGACACATCTGAGGATATTGCCCTAATATGGATGTGAAGCATTTTTTCAATGCAGCAGCAATGATGTGGAAATATGCTGTCAGAGATCAATGTGTGGTGTTAATGTTATGCTATGAACATGGAAAAGAAATTAATGACTATGGCAGTATGAAAGGTGTCAGGTTTAATCAGAGTGGGTGTTGAGATTTGATAATGGAGAAAGAATGGATCAAGATTGGTGGGTGAAGAGGATAAATTTGGAGTGAATTAGAGCAGAGAGTTCTTCCAAGGAAGAGTAGTAAAGGAGTTAAAGGAATTGAGAAGTATACATAAGCATGTTAGTCTAGAGTTAAGACTGTAGTCTAGAAAAGTAAGCAAGATAATATACTATATAAAGGGAGAGTAAGCAAGATCTTTTCTTTCTTTCAACAAACCGGCCATATTATATATAAAGGGATTCAGATAAACCAACTAACTTGATTTAAGTTATGGAAGCTAGGTGGACACTAGGATGATGAGTTAGCACTCTACAACAACTTATGCACCCTTCTGGAAAAATAGTTATGGTAGCAATGGTGAATGTGATCTCCAGAGTACCACCCCCAATAAGTGGGAAGTGGCCAACAGGTTAAAAAAATTTAAGACAATACAAATTGGTCATATCCCACCAAGGCAGGGTGACCTAAAAAGAAAAATGAGTTTTTCTTTTTATATCTAGTAATGTATACAGGAGAAGGGGTTACTAACCCCTTGCTCCTGGCATTTTAGTCGCATCTTATGACACGAATGGCTTATGGAGGAAGAATTTTGTTCCACTTCCCCATGGATATAAGTGGAAATAAACAAGAACAAGAACCAGTGAGAAAATAGAAGAAATCCAGAGGGACGTGTATATATGTGCTTGTACATGCATGTGTAGTGTGACCTATGTGTAAGTAGAAGTAGCAAGGCGTACTGGAAACGTTGCATGTTTTTTTTTTTTTTTCAACAAACTGGCCGTATCCCACTGAGGCAGGGTGGCCCAAAAAGAAAAACAAAAGTTTCTCCTTTTAAATTTAGTAATCTATACAGGAGAAAGGGTTACTAGCCCCTTGCTCCCGGCATTTTAGTGGCCTTTTACAACATGTATGGCTTACGAAGGAAGAATTCTGTTCCACTTCCCCATGGAGATAAGAGGAAATAAACAAGAATAAGAACTAGAAAGAAAATAGAAGAAAACCCAGAGGTGTGTGTGTATATATACATATGCTTGTACATGTATGTGTAGTGTGACCTAAATGTAAGTAGAAGTAGCAAGACGTACCTGAAATCTTGCATGTGTATGAGACAGAAAAAAGACACCAGAAATTCTACCATCATGTAAAACAATTACATGTTTCCATTTTACACTCACTTAGTAGGATAGTAGTACCTCCCTGGGCAGTTGCTCTCTACCACTTACTACCTAGGACAATCTTAACCCTTTCAGGGTCCAGAGGCCAAATTTCAAAGTGCACACCAGTGTTCAAGAAGTTTCAAAAAATAATTTTTTTATTTTTTCTTATGAAATGGTAGAGAATCTTTTTCTGAGGGTAATAAAACAATAAGTATGAAATTTGATGGAAAAATGACGAAATTATGCTCTTGTGAAATTTTATGTGCCAGCGATATTTATGCATCGGCGATATTGCCGACTTTGACTCCCATGTTAGGACAATTATATTATTCCAGTCTATCAAATTCTTAGCTATTTCACTAGTATTACTTCTATTCTATTGATAGAGCACAAGAAATCGCCAATTCAGCTGTTTCAGCTACAAAATAAAGTGACTGGAAATTGGTAATTTGGCCAATTTAGTGTAAAGTTCAAAAATTCCAATTTCAAAATAGGGTCCAGAATAAACAATGCAGGCATTCCTAGCACTAAATTAACATTTCCTCTGTTCATTAGTTATGTTTTCAGGCTTTACAAATGAATTCCATTTTGATTTTTAATTCACATAATGAATTTTTATTCAAACCAAAAAATAAAAGATTTAATGTCATGCAATATTGTAATAATTGTATAAATAATATCAGCACATTTGTGAATGTATATTAGACCCACCAGTTGGCGTGTATTAGACATGCGAGGTCATTTGTTTACTCTTGAACGTCGGCAAAAATTTAACATATCTGCTACTTTGAGCTCAGTTTCAAGCCATTTTCTATACTAAAACCAATCAAAATCATCTCTATTTCTGTAATATACCTTCCATTCTATCATATGAGATCAAGAAATTGCAAATACAACTATAAAAACATACAAAAAACACTGCAAAGTTGCTGTTTTAATAAAAAATTACGGTCTCAGTTTTTCTCTCTCATTATCCACTGTGTGCTGCAGGATTTGTTTTATGTGGTGAACACATACCACGTAGATGTATTCTCTCATATCTAGGCCCAAATTTACCACTCACAGCTTATCAAGTGAGCTGAGCTCATGGCGTAGATCTACGGTTTGGACCCTCAACGTAAAGCCGTAGATCTATGGCACTGACTCTGAAAGGGCTAAAATATTTCCATACAATAAATTAAATATTACAGAACAATTCATAAATATATTAAACAGCTATATCAAAATACTGTATATATCTGCTGGTGATACCTAATAAATATTTAGTAACAGAAAAATACTAGAAGTACTACTAACTGGTTGGTAAAGGTTCTTCCCCAGGTTGGATTTCAACTCTCTGGAATTTGATAGTTCTTTCTGGAATGGACGGTAACCGCATAGTACGACTGTGGCGTTCCGTGTGTCCACCAAAATCCTGTATAGAACACATTGTATAACTAATCTGCTAACAAAATACAAGTACATTACTGGCAAGATCTGTTGGACAGCTGCATGCACTGCAACTCAAAACCTCAAGAAAAGTTTCACTTTGAGTGAGAGACAATCAGGTAAGAAAATATATACCAAAATTTGTAATTTTTACCTTCAAATTCTTAAGTGCTATAATAATGAAATTACATGTGCATTCTCTAATAAATACTCATTCTATTTTTCATTAACAATACTGCAAAGATAAATAATAAAGAAAAAAACAGCAGCACCTTAAATCTAACTGTACATCTGGTTTATTAGTTTTGCTATACAGTGGTCCCTTGAGTTGTGATAGTAATCCATTCCAGAAGACATACCATGCCTTCAAAATACATGGTTTTATGGTACAGGAGGGCTCCACTTTACAGCACTTCGCTTGACAGAGTTTTGCTAATCAGTTTTCAATCATACCCATTCTTCATTCAGACTTCCTACAATAAATATATTCACTACTCACTGTAAGCTAAGGACGAAAATATTTTAAGATAAGTAGTGTGTATGCTGTATGTGCATTTTTTGGGGCCTAGCTCTATTGCTCACTTAATATATGATAGTGTAAACATGTTATCAAGCTTTTACACAGCAAGTTTCGCTTTACAGCGGTAGCCTGGAACATAACCTGCTGTTTAAGCGGGGCCCTCCTGTAAATCATTCCAAGACCCCTGGAAGTATGACTTTTACTGTATCTTACACGCTGTCACATATAACTTGCAGGCATTTATCTCCTTTCATCTGCTTCTCTCTTATCCAAAATTACAACAATCTTTCCCTCTGTATGACAAGTTCTCAACCTTTTTTCACTAGCTTAGATTCATCAGCCAATTTAATCTTCTTCTTCTTTCAACAAACCAGCCGTATCCCACCGAAGCAGAGTGGCCCAAAAAGAAAAACGAAAGTTTCTCTTTTTAAATTTAGTAATTTATACAGGAGAAGAGGTTACTAGCCCCTTGCCCCCGGCATTTTAGTTCCCTCTACAACACGCATGGCTTACGGATGAAGAATTCTGTTCCACTTCCCCATGGAGATAAGAGGAAATAAACAAGAACTAGTAAGAAAATAGAAGAAAACCCAGAGGGGTGTGTGTATATATATATATACTTGTACATGTATGTGCAGTGTGACCTGAATGTAAGTAGAAGTAGCAAGACGTACCTGAAATCTTGCATGCTTATGAGACAGAGAAAAGATACCAGCAATCCTACCATCATGTAAAACAGGTACAGGCTTCCATTTTACACTCACTTGGCAGGACAGCAGTACCTCCATGGGTGGATGCAGTCTACCAACCTACTACCTAACAGCCATTTTAATATTCTTGATCATTTCTTTTTGCTTGATAATAGTAGACAGCTGTAGTCAAAAACCATACTCATGCACCAATGCACTAATTTCTTGCTTGATCTTCAGAGAAATGGCCTGTTTACTGTGCACTTTAGGGGCCATGATGACTTGGTAATGCCAAAGATCATGTAATTATAACATAAATGCAATTATGAAGGGTAAAATAGAGTTAACATACTTGTCAGTATATTCCCACTGATATTCACAAGAGTAAAATGGAAACAAATGGTATAAAATACTGACAGTGCATTTCAGTCTTATCATTAAGAGTGAAATATGAGATATGAAGGCACAAAGAAAAAAATCTGAGCACTGTCCTACTATCAAAGGTGCTGACTGGACAGGTTAAAGAAATGCCTTTTTTTTTTTTTTATAAAACAAACTGACATATATAATTTATTGATAATTAGGACACTGTTCCATTTGCAAAACTCCTGGCATTAACTTAGGAATAGCTTGTATCAAGTTAAAAAATTACTTCTCAAAACTGCTAAGATATCCCAAAACAAATTCTTTTTTGAGATTACTTATAGAATGTGATGAATCATAAGCATAATTCTAATTAAACAGCACCCTTATTTTTTTTTTCTAATAAGTTGGCCGTCTCCCACCGAGGCAGGGTGACCGAAAAAGAAAGAAAATCCCCAAAAAGAAAATACTTTCATCAGCATTCAACACTTTCACCTCACTCACACATAATCACTGTTTTTGAAGAGGTGCTCAGAATACAACAGTTCAGAAGCATATACATATAAAGATACACAACATATCCCTCCAAACTGTCAATATCCCGAACCCCTCCTTTAGAGTGCAGGCATTGTACTTCCCATTTCCAGAACTCAAGTCCAGCTATATAAAAATAACCGATTTCCCTGAATTCCTTCACCAAATATTACCCTGCTCACACTGCAACAGCTCATCAGGTCCCAAATACCATTTGTCTCCATTCACTCCTATCTAACACGCTCACACACGCTTGCTGGAAGTCCAAGCCCCTCACCCCCAAAACCTCCCTTACCCCCTCCCTCCAACCTTTTTGAGGATGACCCCTACCCCGCCTTCCTTCCCCTACAGATTTATATCTCTCGATGTCATTCTACTTTGATCCATTCTCTCTAAATGACCAAACCACCTCAACAACCCCTCTTCAGCCCTCTGACTAATACTTTTATTAACTCCACACCTTCTCCTAATTTCCACACTCCGAATTTTCTGCATAATATTTACACCACACATAGCCCTTAGACAGGACATCTCCACTTCCTCGAACCATCTCCTCGCTGCAGCATTTACAACCCTTTTTTTCCTGGTAGTAATTCCATGTATTTTTTATGTGTAGGTTCAGTCAATCTACAGGAAAATACAAATACAGTTTCCCTTCAGAGTTTAATGGAGTAAAGAAATTTTAACAAAAATTTTAAGATTTTCAGATAAAATTTATAATAAATCAAATATTGTATTAGAACTTAATGCAAATATGCTAGTAACCATGAGCTTTTTCTAACCCTTTGACTGGCGCGGCCGTATATATACGTCTTACGAGGTACCGTGTTTGACGTATATATACTCATAAATTCTAGCGGCTTCAAATCAAGCAGGAGAAAGCTGGTAGGCCCACATGTGAGAGAATGGGTCTGTGTGGTCAGTGTGCACCATATAAAAAAAATTCTGGAGCACAAAGTGCATAATGAGAAAAAAAAAACTCCGACCATTTTTTTTAATTAAAATGCCGAATTTGTGGTCTATTTTCGTATAGTATCTATGGTTGTATTCTCATTTTCTTGGTCTCATTTGATAGAATGGAAAACATATTATAGAAATAGAGGTGATTTTGACTGATTTTACTATAAAAAGAACCTGGAAATGGAGCTCAAAGTAGGGGAAATGTTTGATTTTTGCCAATGTTCAAAAGTAAACAAATGATGTCATTGTCCAATAAATGTCCAACTAGCCATTCTAATATGCAGTCATGAATGGGTTGATGTTATTTATACAATTATTACAGTATTGCAGTAGTCTGTATAATAGTAAGTCTTCTATTTTTTGTTTGAATAAAAATTCAAAATAGAAAGCAAAAGTAATATCAGAGGGGCCTGGAGACATGACTGATGAGCAAAGAAATATTATTTTGAGCCAGGAATGTCTGCATTGTTCATTCTGGACCTTATTTTGAAATTGTCATATTTTTTAATTTTCGTGAAATTGGCCAAATTGCAAATTTCTGACCACATTATTGGGTAGTTGAAATCAGTAAATGGGCAGTTTCTTGTACTCAAACGATAGAAAAAATGGAGTTCTAAAGAAATAGCTATGAGTTTGGTCGACTGGAACAATGGAATTAGCCAAAAATAGGGCTCAAAGTGGGCGAAATCGCCGATTTGTAAATATTGCCGATGTTGCTAACTTCGCGAGAGCATAATTCCGTCAGTTTTCCATCAAATTTCGTTTTTTTTGGTGTCATTACAATCGGGAAAAGATTCTCTATCATTTCATAAGAAAAAATAATTTTTTTTTTTTTGAAATTTTGCGACACCAGGAGACACCTCAGGATTGGGGGTTGCGACAGTCAAAGGGTTAATAGCATACTTCTAGCATAAGATTATTCAGAATCAGTAACATTTTGATAACATACTTGATCATTGCCAATGGAATGATGAGGCCTTCGAGCATGATGTGTAGGTGTAGGAGGGCACTGCTGGGGAAGTGGTGGTGGTAGTGGTGGTGTGGGGCGAGCAAGTCGATGATGTGGACGGGGTGGTGGTGTTGGAGCTTTGTCATCACCAGCATCTTTGCCATCTTCCTGCCATCTTCTGTCACTATTTGATTCTGTTAGCAGAGCTGTTGCTCCTGGCAGTACAGATACTGCTGTCATTGCCATGGATGCAGGATCTGATATTGTACCATTTAATGATGTTCCTGATCCTCCATTAGCACTATTTGTTGACTCCATTACGGTAAGAGGTGGTGACATCGTAGGTGGAGGTGGTGGGGGTGGAGGAGGCGGTGGTGATGGAGCCGTAACTCCATCATCACAGTTGTCAGGACTTGAACAAGTTCCACCAGGCAACATATTTGATACAGATGTTGGAGTGGATGGTTCAGGAGTAACCACACGACTGCTAGTACGACTCCCGCTACATTCACTCTCTCCACTTTCACAAAATGATCGTCTGAAATTATAGAGCAACAAATCTATATCTAGAAACATTAGAAATGAAAACTGTTAATCTATTCATTAGTCCTAGAACAACAACAAAAAAAAAGAACAGTTCTGAAGAACAAAAGATATGTTTTTATTAGTACAGGTCAGCCATCACTAATCCGGCAATCAGTAATCCGGCACTAATTTTGGCTAGCATAATTTCAAATTTCCCAGGTCACTACACCAACATGCCGCTACTGTTTTGTAGCTCTATTTGCTGCACAAGTCATTCCATTTTTCTCCATTTATTGTTATAACCTGCTCACTTTTAGCCCTAGCCATGGTTCCAACGAATAATAGAAATGCTTCACGTTGTGTAAAACACATACACCGTACATTGTCCATAAAAGTTAAGGTGGCTTTGAAGCCACTGTTGGTCACCACGAGCTCAGCTCACTCAGATAACCTGTGACCAGTAAATTTGGGCCTACATATGAGAGAATAGGTCTGTGTGGTAAGTGTGCACTATAAAAAAAAAAACTTGCAGCACACAGTGCATAATGAGAAAAAACTGCAACTGTATTTATGTGTAAAACTGACTTTGTGGTGTATTTTTGTATGGTTTTTATGGTTGTATTCTCATTTTTTACTTTCGTTTTTCCTTTTGGGCCACCCCGCCTCGGTGGGATACGGCCAGTGTGTTGAAAGAAAGATTCTCATTTTTTTGGTCTCATTTGAGAGAATGGAAGATATATTACAGAAATAGATATGATTTTGATTGGTTTCATGACAGAAAGTACCTCAAAATTGAGCTCAAACTAGCAGAAATGTTCGATTTTCGCTGATGTTCAATATGTGACCAACTGGCCAGTCTAATATGCAGTCACGAATGGCTTGAATTATTTATACAATTACATATTACAACAATGCAGTAGTCTACATAACAGTAAATCTTTTATTTTTTTGTGTGAATAAAAATTCAAAATGGAGAGCAAGCATAATATAAGAGGGGCTTGGAATTGTGCCTAATGAAAAGAGAAAATGTTATTTTAGTGCCAGGAATGTCTGCACTGTTTATTCTGGACCCTATTTTGAAATTAGCATTTCTTGAAAATTACCAATTTCTGACCACTTTACTGGGTAGTTAAAATAGGTAAATGGGCAGTTTCTTGTACTCACTCAACAGAATAGAAGGAATATTAGCAAAATAGCTATGAGTTTGGTAGACTGGAACAATGGAATGGGCCAAAAATAAGGCATAAAGTGGGTGAAATTGCCAATGTGTAAATATCGCCGTTGGGTTAAGCTAACCACTCTGTAATCTGGCAAAATCACTAATCCAGCACCCTACAGGTCCCGATGGTGCCGGAGTAGTGATAGTCAACCTGTATACACCCTAAGCCGAGTTTGGATTAGGCATTTAACTCTTTCACTGCTTAGACTCCTAAAAAATTAATACAGTGGACCCCCGATTAACGATATTTTTTCATTCCAGAAGTATGTTCAGGTGCCAGTACTGACCGAATTTGTTCCCATAAGGAATATTGTGAAGTAGATTAGTCCATTTCAGACCCCCAAACATACAGGTACAAACGCACTTATATAAATACACTTACATAATTGGTCACATTAGGAGGTGATCGTTAAGCGGGGGTCCACTGTATTGCTCTTAGTGTACACTTTAAAAAAAATATTTTTTTCTTCTTAAATTGCAGAGCATCTTTTTCTGAAGGCAATGACACCAAAATTTGATGGAAAACTTACGGAATTTTTCAGGCACAAAGTCAGCTGTTAGTAAGGTAAGTGAAGGTCGAAAGCACAGGGGCATCTGAACTTGACTTTGGCAAGACAGTTACAGAGTGAATGATGGTAAAAGTGATTCTTCTACTTTTTCAGGTCACCCTACCTCAGTAAGAGATGGCCGGTGTGTAAAGGTAGAAAGTTAAAAGTGAACATAGAAAAGAGTAAGGTGATGAGGGTATCAAATGATTTAGATAAAGAAAAATTGGATATCAAATTGGGGAGGAGGAGTATGGAAGAAGTGAATGTTTTCAGATATACTTGGGAGTTGACGTGTTAGCAGATGGATTTATGAAGGATGAGGTTAATCACAGAATTGATGAGGGAAATAAGGTGAGTGGTGCATTGAGGTATATGTGGAGTCAAAAAACGTTATCTATGGAGGCAAAGAAGGGAATGTATGAAAGTATAGTAGTACCAATGTGTGGCGCGGAATGCTGGACAGACCATCGCCTCATCGTCTCGAAACTCAAGCTCCGTGACCAGCCCAGGAGACGCCCTCAGGGCGCGAAACCACCAAAACGCCTGAACGTCGGCAAGCTGAAGGCCCACAACGTCAAGCAGTCCTTTGCAGAAATCCTGGAAACCCGCTTGGAGTCCATCGTGCTGGACGTTCAAAACATCGAAGCAGCATGGACCGCACTCCGTGATACAGTGTACAGCACAGCCATGGAGTGTCTAGGACCCGTCACCAGAAAGCACAAGGACTGGTTCGACGAACACTGCACAGAAATCCAGCAGCTGCTGGAAGAGAAACGAAAGGCTTACATGGCCCACATCAACGACCCAAAGTCCACAGCGAAGCAAGATGCACTGAGAAACATACGAGGCAATACCCAGCGAAAAATGCGTAAAATGCAAGACTCTTGGCTAAGCAACAAAGCCGATGAGATTCAGGGCTTTGCAGACAGAAACAACATGAAAAACTTCTATGACGGCCTGAAAGAAATCTACGGCCCTACCACCTCTGGCACATCACCACTCCTCAGCGCAGATGGGTCAACACTGCTCACAGACAAGGAGAAAATTCTAGAGAGATGGGCAGAACATTTTGACAGCATGCTGAACCGTCCATCCACCATCAACGATGAAGCCATCGAACGTCTACCTCAGATTCCGACCAACGAGACGCTGAATGCCATCCCCACTTTGGAGGAGGCTCAGCAAGCAATACGTCAACTGTCCAGTGGCAAGGTTCCTGGGTCTGACGCTATCCCAGCTGAAGTCTACAAAGAAGGCAGAAGACACTGGTAGAGAAACTTCACCAACTCTTCCAGCTTGTATGGCAGCACGAGACAGTTCCTCAGGACTTTAAAGATGCTTACATCGTGCATCTCTACAAACGAAAAGGAAACCGCCAGGCATGCGACAACCACCGTGGTATCTCCCTGCTCTCCATCGCAGGCAAAACCCTGGCTAGAGTTCTACTCAATCGGCTCAACGAACATCTAGAGCAAGGACTCCTACCTGAAAGCCAGTGTGGCTTCCGGAAAGATCGCGGGACTATCGACATGGTGTTCGCTGCCAGACAGCTACAGGAGAAATGTCAGGAACAGAACGTCGACTTGTACTCCACCTACGTCGATCTGACCAAGGCCTTCGACACCGTTAGTAGGGAGGGCCTTTGGAGAATTATGGCGAAGTACGGCTGCCCAAAGACACTCATCGCCATCGTACGCCAACTTCACGATGGAATGCTGGCCAGAGTCCAAGACAACGGAGAGACGTCTAAACCATTCCCAATCTCAAATGGAGTGATACAAGGCTGTGTTCTTGCTCCCACCCTGTTCAGCCTGATGTTCTCGGCCATGTTTACAGACGCATTCAGGGACACAGACGCAGGAATCAGCATCAGGTACCGTACAGATGGGTCTGTCTTCAACCTCAGGAGGCTTCAAGCAAAAACCAAGGCTGCAACTGACACCATCAATGACCTGCTATTTGCTGATGGCTGCGCCCTCAATGCTGCTTCAGAAGCCGCCATGCAGCACAGTGTTGACAAGTTCTCTGACGCCTGCAACAACTTCGGGCTGACAATCAGTACAACGAAGACTGAAGTGATGCACCAGCCTGCTCCGGGAAAGACGTATGTTGAGCCAAATATCACCATCAACGGGCAGCGACTGAACGCCGTAGACAAATTCACCTATCTCGGCAGTACCCTTTCCAGAAACGTTGTCATTGATGATGAGGTGAATGCCAGACTTGCCAAAGCCAGTGCCACCTTCGGCAGGCTCCACAAGAATGTATGGAACCGAAGAGGCATCACCACAAGCACCAAGATCAAGGTGTACAGAGCCATAGTCCTCACCACACTTCTCTATGGCTGCGAAACCTGGACTGTCTACAAACGTCACACCAGAAAGTTGAACCACTTTTACACTACACGGCTCAGAAAAATTCTCGGCATCAAATGGCAAGATAAGATCCCAGACACAGAAGTGCTGACTACAGCTGGCCTGCCTAGCATCTACACCATCCTAATGCAGACACAGCTTCGCTGGGCAGGTCACGTTGCTCGCATGCCAGACTACCGGCTGCCAAAGAAACTCTTGTTTGGAGAACTGCAGCATGGAAAGCGCTCTCAAGGAGGCCTTTTAAAAGAAGCGCTACAAGGACACCCTTAAGACTGCTCTGAAAGCTTTCAACATCAACCACACCATGTGGGAGCTGATAGCTCAGGACAGGAATGACTGGCGAGCAGTTGTCCAGGAAAGGGCAACATCCTGCGAGGCAAGCAGAATCTCACTAGCAGAGCAGCGCAGGCAGGCGAGGAAGACCAGAGCCATCAGACCCCTCGATGCTGCCACCCTTCCCTGTCCACACTGCCAGAGAACGTTTCGTGCGCGGATTGGCCTGACAAGTCATTTGCGTACCCACCAACTTCGACCCCAGGATGACTAGATGGTCCTCGTCGAATCGACAGACAAACAACAACACCAACACTCTAATATGAGTGTGAAGCTTGGGTTGTGAATGCAGCAGCGAGGAGGCGGTTGGAGGCAGTGGAGATGTCCTGCTTAAGGGCAATGTGTGGTGCAAATATTATGCAGAAAATTCGGAGTGTGGAAATTAGGAGGTGTGGAGTTAATAAAAGTATTAGTCAGAGGGCTGAAGAGGGGTTGTTGAGGTGGTTTGGTCATTTAGAGAGAATGGATCAAAGTAGAATGACATGGAGAGCATTTAAATCTGTAGGAGAAGGAAGGCGGGGTAGGGGTTATCCTCGAAAAGGTTGGAAGGAAGGGGTAAGGGAGGTTTTGTGGGTGACGGGCTTGTACTTCCAGCAGGTGTGCACAAGCGTGTTCGATAGGAGTGAATGGAGACGAATGGTATTTGGGACCTGACGATCTGTTGGAGTGTGAGCAGGGTAATATTTAGTGAAGGGATTCAGGGAAACCGGTTATTTTTACATAGCCGGACTTGAGTCCTGGAAATGGGAAGTACAATGCCTGCACTCTAAAGGAGGGGTTTTGGGATATTAACAGTTTGGAGAGATATGTTGTGTATCTTTATACGTATATGCTTCTAAACTGTCATGTTCTGAGCACCTCTGCAAAAACAGTGATTATGTGTGAGTGAGGTGAAAGTGTTGAATGATGATGAAAGTATTTTCTTTTTGGGGATTTTCTTTCTTTTTGGGTCACCCTGCCTCAGTGGGAGATGGCTGACTTGTTGAGAAAAAAAAAATAAATAAAATTATTTTGTTGTTTAGTACGTACAATAGACCCCCAGTTTTCGTAATTAATCCATTGCAGAAGGTTGGCCTAAATCCGATATGGCTGAAAACCGAAGTAATATTTCCCATATGAAATACAGTGGACCCTTGACCAGCGATGGCATCGATTAACGATAAATCCGACTAGTGATACATTTTAACGCAAAAATTTTGCCTCGACTAGCGCTAAAAAACCCAACCAACGCTATTCATCCCATTCGAGACGCATCCACTTTGGCCTGAGCGCACCTCACTTGTCCCATGGGTGCCAGTGTTTACAAGTCAGCCAGCCACCGCGGTCACTTCCAAACATACAATTGGAACATTTCATATTATCACAGCCTTTGTAGTGATTGCACCTGCAAAATAAGTGACCATGGGCCCCAAGAAAGCTTCTAGTACCAACCCTACAGCAAAAAAGGGTGAGAATTACTATGGAGATGAAGAAAGAGATCATTGCTAAGTATGAAAGTGGAGTGCGTGTCTCCGAGCTGGTCAGGTTGTATAGTAAACCCCAATCAACCATCGCTACTATTGTGGGCAAGAAAACAGCAATCAAGGAAGCTGTTCTTGCCAAAGGTGCAACTATGTTTTCGAAACTGAGATCACAAGTGATAGAAGATGTTGAGAGACTGTTATTGGTGTGGATAAACGAAAAACAGATAGCAGGAGATAGCATCTCTCAAGCGATCATATGTGAAAAGGCTAGGAAGTTGCATGACGATTTAATTAAAAAAATGCCAGCAACTAGTGGTGATGTGAGTGAATTTAGGGCCAGCAAAGGTTGGTTTGAGAGATTTAAGAAGCGTAGTGGCATTCATAGTGTGATAAGGCATGGTGAGGCTGCCAGTTCGGATCACAAAGCGGCTGAAAAATATGTGCAGGAATTCAAGGAGTACATAGACAGTGAAGAATTAAAACCTGAACAAGTGTTTAATTGTGACGAAACAGGCCTGTTTTGGAAGAAAATGCCAAGCAGGACCTACATTACTCAGGAGGAAAAGGCACTCCCAGGACATAAGCCTAGGAAAGACAGGCTTACTCTGTTGATGTGTGCCAATGCTAGTGGTGACTGCAAAGTGAGGCCTTTATTGGTGTATCACTCTGAAACTCCCAGTGTGTTCAGGAAAAACTATGTCGTCAAGGCTAATTTGTGTGTGCTGTGGAGGGCAAACAGCAAGGCATGGGTCACTAGGGACTTTTTCTATGACTAGTTACACCATGCATTTGCCCCCACTGTGAAAAATTACCTAATTGAAAAGAAATTAGACCTTAAGTGCCTCCTGGTATTAGACAAAGCTCCTGGTCATCCTTAAGACTTGGCAGAGCGACTTTCTAGGGACATGAGCTTCATTAAGGTGAAGTTTTTGCCTCCTAATATCACTCCTCTCCTGCAGCCCATGGACCAGCAGGTCATTTCCAACTTCAAGAAACTGTACACAAAAGCTATGTTTGAAAGGTGCTTTCAACTGACTCTAAGAGAGTTTTGGAAAGATCACTTTAGCATCCTCAATTGTGTAAACATTATAGGTAAGGCTTGGGAGGAAGTGACTAAGAGGACCTTGAACTCTGCTTGGAAAAAACTGTGGCCAGAATGTGTAGACAAAAGGGATTTTGAAGGGTTTGAGGCTAACCCTGAGAATCCTAAGCCAGTTGAGGAATCCATTGTGGCACTGGGGAAGTCCTTGGGGTTGGAGGTTAGTGGGGAGGATGTGGAAGAGTTGGTGGAGGAGGACAATGAAGAACTAACCACTGATGAGCTGCTAGATCATCTTCATCAGCATGAGGCCACACCTGAGGAAACTGCTTCGGAGGAGGGGATAGAGAAATTGAAGAAGTTGCCTACTTCTAAGATTAAGGAAATCTGTGCAATGTGGCTTAAAGTGCAAACCTTTATGGATGATAATCACCCTGACACAGCTATTGCAAGCCGTGTTGGCAACCTGCACACTGACAATGTTGTGAAACACTTTAGAAATGTCATAAAGGAATGGGAGGTAGAGGCCTCTATGGACAGATATGTTGTGCGACAGAAGTCCAGTGACTCTGAAGCTGGTCCTAGTGGCATTAAAAGAACAAGGGAAGTAACCCTGGAAAAAGAGTTGCTACCTCAAGTCCTAATGGAAGGGGATTCCCCTTCTAAACACTAAGAAGATCAACACTCTCACCTCCTCCCATCCCATCAATCATCACCAGATCTTCAATAAAGGTAAGTGTCATGTAACTGTGCATGTCTTCTTCAGTTTGTGTGTATTAAAATTAATATTTCATGTGGTAAATTTTTTTTTTTTCAATACTTTGGGGTGTCCTGCACGGATTAATTTGATTTCCATTATTTCTTATGGGGAAAATTAACTCGACTAACGATAATTTCGATTAACGATGAGCTCTCAGGAACGGATTAATATCGCTGGTCGAGGGTCCACTGTAATGTAAATCCAATTAATCCATTTCAGACACCCAAAACTATTAACAAAATATACATTATATAGAGAATAACTATAGATTTACATACAGAAAACAATGAGAAATAAATATAAATGACTAATTTTAATGATAAATGAACATTACATACCTTTATTGAAGACTCTTGTTGGTAAGTAGTATTTATTTGTAGTCCCAGAGGGACTACATCCCAGGTGCATAGCTACATACACTGCGGCCTACAGCCATATTATTACCATCGACACCATGTTAACCGAGTTGAATCATTTCTAACAACTACCTTTAGATGCCATCATAAACAAAGGGAGAAGTAATGAATAATTCATGCCGAGAATTGTAAACAAAAGCCTTATGTACTATTAAGGGCAGTTGGTTACTGGGCCAATGTAGATTTGTATGCATTTTCTCTTAAGCTGGACCAGAGAAAACATAATGTTTACCCTCCACCCAACCCCCACCTCTCGAGAGCATATAAACACTGGATGTTTATATGCTGTGTAACATGTTTCTTACCGTATAATTTTGAAGAAAATATCATAGATGGATTAATGAAAATGTCTATACAGTGGACCCCCGCCTTACGATATTAATCCATTCCTGAGAGCTCATCGTAAGCCGAATTAATTTTCCCCATAAGAAATAATGGAAATAAAATTAATCCGTTCATGACACCCCAAAGTATGAAAAAAAAATTTTTTTTACCACATGAAATATTAATTTTAATACACACAAACTGAAGAAGACATGCACAATTACTACTCTACTAAGAATAGAATACATGACACTTACCTTTATTGAAGATCTGGTGATGATTGATGGGATGGGAGGAGGGGAGAGTGTGGAAGTTATTGTTTAGAAGAGGAGTCCCCTTCCATTAGGACTTGAGGAAGCAAGTCCTCTTCCAGAGTTACTTCCCTTCTTCTTTTAATGCCACTAGGACCAGCTTGAGAGTCACTGGACCTCTGTCGCACAACAAATCTGTCCATAGAGCTCTGTATCTCCCGTTCCTTTAAGACTTTCCTACAATGGGCCATAACATTGTCATTGTACAGGTTGCCAACATGGCTTGCAGTAGCTGTGTCAGGGTGATTTTCATCCATAAAGGTTTGCAGTTCAACCCACTTTGCACACATTTCCTTAATCTCTTTTTTCAATTCCATACTAATTCTTGCCCTTTTTACCACAGGGATGGCACTAGAAGCTTTCTTGGGGTCCATGGTGACTTATTTTGCAGTTACAAGCACTAAAAACACTGGGATAATATGAAATGTACCGAATGTATGCGTAAATGCGACCGTACTGGCTGGCTTGTAAACACTGGCGCTGAGGCCACACGTGGGACATGTCCTGGACGAATCACATAAGGCGAGTTTTTTATCATGAGGCGAGGCAAAATTTTTGCGTTCAAATGCTTCGTAACGTAATGCGATGCGTTCGTAAGGCGGGGGTCCGCTGTATTAACCTAAAATAAGACACTTAATGTGCCTAAGTGTGATTATTATTAAACATATACAGTGGACCCCCGGTTAACGATATTTTTTCACTCCAGAAGTATGTTCAGGTGCCAGTACTGACCGAATTTGTTCCCATAAGGAATATTGTGAAGTAGATTAGTCCATTTCAGACCCCCAAACATACACGTACAAACACACTTACAGAAATACACTTACATAATTGGTCACATTCGGAGGTGATCGTTATGCGGGGGTCCACTGTATTTCATATAAACATTGCATGATTATATGCTATGTAACTTGTTTCTTACATAATTTTGAAGAAAATATCATAGATGGATTAATGAAAATGTCTATATTAACCCTTAAACGGTCCAAACGTATATATGTTTTTTCAACATTTTAAAGTATGTAAAAAAATATACATCATCTTTTTTTTTTTTTACATTTGAAAATGTGTAAAAAAACTTTTATCTACATTTTTTTTTGTTATATTTGAAAATATATGTAAAAAAAAATAGATCTACTTTTGGAGCACTACAGATCTGAACATTGATCTATTTGGACCGTTTAACGGTTAACATAATATAAGGCATTTAATGTGCCCAAGAGTGAGTCACAAACGTATGAGTGGCCCAGGTGGATGTATCTAGTACCGTCGATTTCCGAGCCGACACCTGGGGGGAATTTTCGCTGAAAAAAGTGCTCTAAATCTGAATTGTACAATTTCTGCGCTGGCCGAAAACCAGGGGTCCACTGCATTTAGTCTTTAAGAGCATCACTGAAGTCAGCTATAGTGTTTTTTGGAAAATGATAGACAGCTCTTATTTTAAGTGGGGTCCTAACATTTCTGGCTGTAGGCTGCAAAAATGTATTCACCATGTTCATCTCTGATATATACTAATTGAATACATTTCATGTCATTAGTATAGTAGATTGCAGTTTCACCTCTCCTTTGATCAGGACTGCAATTATGTACAGCTATGTGCCCAGGTAAATTACAAATCTTACTTGCCACAAGTTCTGTATGATAAATATTAAAACATCAATGAAAAACAAAAATCACCAAAGAAACAGGAAACAATAACCAAGATGAATGTGCCATTTTTGAATCAGTGAACATCTTTTCAATTTAATTAAAAATCTCTTTACCTACTGATATGTAATGGGATTTATATTAACTTTTAAGCAAATCAACAGTATTCTTATAAAAAGCACTACAACAGAAATAGGATTGCTTCCTTAGTGTCATAAATGCTTGCTTAAGAAAACAATAATTACAAGCAAAAGTTTCATGAATGAAGTTCTTGACTTTATTTAAACCATACAAAATCCACTCAAAAAAAAATCATTACTAAAGGCTGAGTAAGTTATAATAAAACAGCCAAAATTTATATTCAATAAGAATATTATAATACAAAATAACTTGTAACACTGCACAGCTCCTAAAGATTCACGAGAGTGTAAGATCTAGAGCTAAAGCTTTCCATCCGCATGTGGCTTGATCTGCAAGAATATTATAAAGGAGAAATTCAGCACTAACTAATTGAGAAAACGAGCAAGAGTAAAGTATTTCAATACCTTTTTTCAGTGTCGACCTGAGGTATGCACCTGTTTGGTAGTGTTTGAGATAATAATATTGTCTCACATTGACCTATGTATGCATTACATATGGAGTTAAGGTTATCATTCCTAGCTACTAGACCGTCATTATTGCCGTCATTTATCTGTCTGTTTTGCCTCTGCACAATAGTTTTCATTTGGATATCACCACTTAAGAGCGCTACAATAAGAGCTGTGTCTGTTTTTGTTTAGGTATGCGGTGTTGCCATACCTTGCGGCGATAGTGACATTTACTTTTCTGGTAGGATGGCAACTGTTGGGCTTTTACTGTCCAGGGCGCTGTTACTCCATTCATCTTTTCCAGCCCCCATGACTGATTACTTTCTTCATGGAATTGAAGAAGAAATATAAATATAATTATGGCAGCCTGTACCCCCCTAATGCCTGCCATTTTCACTCTTCGCTCTTTTACTCATATACAATAATATTTATTTCTCTTTTCCTCTCCCTAGTACACTTAGTATCTGCTTTAGCAATCACGAACGAAGAACAAAGGACGGTGAGTTGATAATGGTTTTGGAGGAGGCCATTCCCATGATGTTGTTTTAGCAATATGATCTATAAAAAAAATTCTTCCATGGCTGTCTTTCCGAGCTTCTACATCTGAAATACCAAGTTAAATTTTCAAAATATGTCATTGTAATATATAATCTGATACATTTCGTATTTTGCTCAGGCATGTTTAACTGGAGTCAATTCTAATCTATATACAGGTGTAAATTAATAGCAAAATAACAACAGCAGCAAAAAATTTAAAAACTAGCCCTATATTTAAAGCAACAGCCAGCATATGCAAAGACATCCAGGTGATACCTGTGACAATACAACTGTCAATTCTAATCATAAACCTAACTCCTAATAAGAAATCCCTAATTGCTGAGGTGTTTAAGTATACTCACATCTCATCCTGTCTACTAGGTTAAGTAAAAAGAAAAAAAAAAAATATTCCACATTGTAGGGAGATCCAAAGATGTAAGCACAAGTACTGTACACAAGGTTTTTTTAATGAGCATTTGATAGTTTTTCAATCTAAAAACTCATACAAGTTTAGTGGAACACCTGCAGAGAGGTTAACGAGGCTAAAGCTCCACCCAGTTGCAAATAGTATCTTCTTTTAATTACAGTAATAACTATTTCTCACTGTATTATACAGTGGAACCTCGGTATGCGACCTTACTTCATTCCAGAAGCCTGTTCGAGTGCCGCTCCATTTGAGTGTCGAACAAGTTCTTCCCAACCAATTTTCTGTTTGGTTGGCAGTTATCATTAATCAACGTAGGCCCCATGGTGACTCGTACAAATAATACAAAAAACACCAAAAAATGCGAAGATACACAAAATAGTTTACAGTGAAGTTCTGGCAGGTCGTATTTGTTTGGTTGAGTGCTTGGTTTGAGTAGGGAGCTGGTTGTATACTGAGGTTCCACTGTACACTGATCAGTGACAATCAAAATACAATAGTTTCACATACATACTGAAAACCATATGTTTTTAAAAAAAATTTGTATTTTTTCACCGTCTTGTAATTTCTTAGGTCCCCTCAGATAAACCCTGGCTGCACTGCTGTACAAGTTCACTGGTAGTAAGATGACTGGGGATATCTCATGTCTATGATCATGTTAACATTAAGAAACCTATACTCTTAGCTTTTTTTCGACAGCAAATGAATTGACAATGGATAACATTCCAAAAGTATAAAAGAAAACTTAAGAAGTTTCTTCAAAAGGTGCTGAAGCACTCAAGCTGTTGTGGATATGCAGGCCTGCACATGTTATAGATGAACAGTATGGCTGACAAATTTTGTTTAAATTTATTAAGGCAGAATACAGGCCAGGTTGTTTATACAGTGAATGGTGTCCTATCTAGGAAATATTTAAGCTTTTCAGTGGCAGTCACGTAGACTTACATTACTGAGGCCAGGGACTGTTACGTAGTTCTGTGGTCATAAGCTCAAGTCACTTAAGACATGCTGCAAGCAGTAAATTTTAGTCTAGATATGAGAGAATGGGTCTGTGTGGCCTGGTCACAGACCAGGCCGCAGGGGTGTTGACCCCTGGAACTCTCTCCAGGTAAACTCCAGTATAAAAAAAACATCCAGCCCCACATAATGCATGATGGTAAAAGGAAAATTCTGCCCATGTGTATAGTTTAAAACAGCAACTTTGAGGTGTTTTCTTGAATAGTTTCTATGGCTTTATTGGCTGTTTCTTGGTATCATTTGATAGAATGGAAGACATACAATTGGGGTTTGAGTTAAGATAGTTTTGAGAAATGTTAAGTCTTCTTAAATGAATTAATATAATAACTCTAGGGACCACTGCATATCCCTGTATCAATATATACATAATGATGCCTCAACAACAACAACAACAAAAATTCTGTGCCAAAGATTTTTTTTTTTTTTTTTTTTATTATCACACTGGCCGATTCCCACCAAGGCAGGGTGGCCCGAAAAAGAAAAACTTTCACCATCATTCGCTCCATCACTGTCTTGCCAGAAGGGTGCTTTACACTACAGTTTTTAAACTGCAACATTAACACCCCTCCTTCAGAGTGCAGGCACTGTACTTCCCATCTCCAGGACTCAAGTCCGGCCTGCCGGTTTCCCTGAATCCCTTCATAAATGTTACTTTGCTCACACTCCAACAGCACGTCAAGTATTAAAAACCATTTGTCTCCATTCACTCCTATCAAACACGCTCACGCATGCCTGCTGGAAGTCCAAGCCCCTCGCACACAAAACCTCCTTTACCCCCTCCCTCCAACCCTTCCTAGGCCGACCCCTACCCCGCCTTCCTTCCACTACAGACTGATACACTCTTGAAGTCATTCTGTTTCGCTCCATTCTCTCTACATGTCCGAACCACCTCAACAACCCTTCCTCAGCCCTCTGGACAACAGTTTTGGTAATCCCGCACCTCCTCCTAACTTCCAAACTACGAATTCTCTGCATTATATTCACACCACACATTGCCCTCAGACATGACATCTCCACTGCCTCCAGCCTTCTCCTCGCTGCAACATTCATCACCCACGCTTCACACCCATATAAGAGCGTTGGTAAAACTATACTCTCATACATTCCCCTCTTTGCCTGCCAAAGATATCTGAAGGTATTTAGGGTATTTTTACCTAGGTATTAGGTTGGTAAACAGCAACTGCCCAGGGAGGTACTACCGTCCTGCCAAGTGAGTGTAAAATGAAAGCCTGTAATTGTTTTACATGATGGTAGGATTGCTGGTGTCCTTTTTACTGTCTCATAAACATGCAAGATTTCAGGTACATCTTGCTACTTCTACTTACACTTAGGTTACACTACACATACATATACAAGTATATAAATATACACACCCCTCTGGGTTTTCTGCTATTTTCTTTCTAGTTCTTGTTCTTGTTTATTTCCTCTTATCTCCATGGGGAAGTGAAACAGAATTCTTCCTCTGTAAGCCATGCATGTTGTAAGAGGCACTAAAATGCCAGGGGCAAGGGGCTAGTAACCCCTTCTTTTGTATAAATTACTAAATTTAAAAAGAGAAACTTTCATTTTCCTTTTTGGGCCACCCTGCCTTGGTGGGATATGGCCAGTTTGTTAAAAAAAACAAAAATTAGGGTATTTTGAGGTTGCTGAATTCGAAAATGGCAGTAGGTTTTTCAAATTGGCTCTAGTTTGTGGGATACTGCAGATCTACCTTCAATTAACAGGGAACTTAGCCATAACATGTGTACATATATATGTAGTGACAATTTGTATATACAGATACTTTTAATAAAGATTAGAAATTTATTTTTAATAAATTTAATATTTAACAAAAGAAGTTGTATCAAAAATGACCATGTGACAATACCGTAACCTTTATTTTGTCATTTTTTCCAGAAAACATGAGTTCTTCAAGAAGAGCCTGCTTAAACAACCCCAATGCATTGTGCTACATTTGCAAAAATTAAGAAAAACCATCACAGATTTTTAAAACAAGCTTATCTCCCCATATGGTTTGCAAAACCTGTGTAGAATGCTTATGACAGTGGAAAAATATCCAAAGGAAAAGTTTAAACTTTGGTGTGAGTATTGTGTGGAGAGAGCTGAATAATCATCACCATACAAGAAAGTCAAGTGAGAATATCCTGATTTGGAGTCAGCAAGGAGACCTGCGCCACACAGCAAAGATGTTCCCATACCAGTGTTTACAACACAGTCTGACCTTGACCTTCCCTTGTCAGATGCTGAAGAAACTCAGGGTTTAAGATGTAACCCAAGTGATAGCAGTGGAAGTGTATATTAAATAAGCATTTCAACAACCTCAGCAGTTCTTCCAAGAAAAACTAAATGATCTGATACATGACCTAGGTGTGTCAAGGCAAGCATCTCAACTTTTAGCATCCAGACTAAAAGAAAAGAAGTCTACAAGAAGTTAATATAACAGTTTATCGGACAAGAGAGGTTGAACTCCTTCCTTACTGCAGCCAAGATGAAGAACCTGTATACTGCAAAAGCATCCCTGAACTTCTCTGAATATCAACCAGGAAATTGGAGGCTGTTTATAAACAGCTCCATTAGAAGCTTGAAATGTGTCTTATTGCACAATGGTAACCAATATGCATCTCTTCCAACTGCTCATTCAACAAAACTGTGCTGATGACAAACACAGAAGAAAATCGTACAAACAACATTTTCGTATGCAGTAATTAGTGGTATCTGAATTATCTTACTATGTTAATCTGTTATTATATAGAATGAAGTGCTAGTATTGCATGATTTGACTTTTGCACAATTTAAAAAATAATTTCAATGTGATTTGTAAGTTACCCCTGACTGATCAATATACTTTTCGTATCTTTTATGTTTGTCAATGAGATGCCAAATTTATCAAAAACGACAGCCAATCAAGCAAAACTGATGACATATTCGGAATCAGCACCATAAACTTACCCTAAAATTGGTGTATTATCATTGAAAGTGATATTATGCTGATGAGCGTTGACTTCATTTGCCAAACCTGTACTGAACTATCTATTTTCTGAATGTTTATCAATAAAATTTTTCTCATATATAGTTAAAGTGGTGGAACATATACATCAAACTTCACACAAGACTGCTATCTAGTAGCTATTATCAAAAAAATTTTACTTAGAGAGCATTATGTAAATGATGACTTTCATACTGCCTGAATGATCTGGTACTATTGTAATTTTGCTAAGTTTACTATTCAGTAACAATTTTATTCACTATTTATTTCTTGGGTCAATTCACCTTCACTGCAGATGGTTTTCTTTGAAAATACTTAGATACCTAAAATTAACCATACTATTCTCTTCTCTCTGCAAGCTAGTTTTCCAATCAATCAAGCTAATATTACCAAAAAAATATCGTTTAGACTTAAAAAATTCAAAACAGAACAATGAAACCTTGAATTAACAGACTACTAGTGGAAAGACCATGTCAGGTAATGCCAATTGTCTGTTAAATTTAAATGATGAGATTGTTTTTTATTTTTTTTTCAACAAACTGGCTGTATCCCACCAAGACAGGGTGGCCCAAAAAGAAAAACAAAACTTTCTCTTTTTAAATTTAGTAATTTATACAGGAGAAGGAGTTACTAGCCCCTTGCTCCGGGCATTTTAGTCGCCTCTTACAACACGCATGGCTTACGGCGGAAGAATTCTGTTCCACTTCCCCATGGAGATAAAAGGAAATAAACAAGAACAAGAACTAGTAAGAAAATAGAAGAAAACCTAGAGGGGTGTGTGTATATGTATGCTTGTACATATATGTACAAGCATATTACCCGGCTCACACTCCAACAGCTTCTCAGATCTTAAAAACCATTCGTCTCAATTCACTCCTATCTAACATGCTAATGCATGCTTGCTGGAAGTCCAAGCCCCTCGCCCACAAAACCTCCTTTACCCCCCTCCCACCAACCTTTTCAAAGACGACCCCTACCCCTAGGGAAAGGAAGGCTGGGTAGGGGTCGTCCTTGAAAAGATTGGAGGGAGGGGGTAAAGGAGGTTTTGTGGGCGAGGGGCTTGGAATTCCAGCAAGCACGCGTGAGCTTGTTAGATAGGACTGAATGGAGACGAATAGTTTTTGGGACTTGACGAGCTGTTGGAGTGTGAGCAGGGTAATATTTTGTGAAGGGATTCAGGGAAACTGGTTAGCCAGACTTGAGTCCTGGAAATGGGAAGTACAATGCCTGCACTTTCAAGGAGGGGTTTGGGATATTGGCAGTTTGGAGGGACTTCTAAACTGTCGTATCTGAGTGCCTCTGCAAAGACAGTGATTATGTATGAGTGAGGTGAAAGTGCTGAATGATGATGAAAGTATTTTCTTTTTGGGTCACCCTGCCTCGGTGAGAGACGACCGACATGTTGGAAAAGAAAATAATAATAATGGACAATTCTGGAAATAATAGACTTTGTTAAATCCAAAATCAATATACCCAGCAAACTGCAACAATAATGGGCAATTCTGGATTTAATGATTTTTTTGTTTCTAGATTTTGTTCAGGCAATGGGTTTTATCCGTTTAATCTTAAATCTGTTAAATCAGGCTTTTATTGTAATGTTCTCTCTCAAAAGATCTCCACTTGTCTTACATGGCACTTTCCTACAAAATATCCATAAATTTACAGAACACATCATTTACCTCATAAATTTTTCAAGTATGATGCCACTGTCATTCATTCAATCACTGTCCTGCCAGCAGTATGGAGACATGGTGGTTGAAATAACCTATGAACCGCAACATTTTCACTACTCCCTCACAATTCAGGCACTGCATTTCCCACTTTCAGGGCTCAAGTTGTCCAACTTAACAGTTTTCCCAAATCGGTTCATAAATTTTACCTCGTTCACATTCCAACAGCACATCAAGCCACAAAACTACTTGTCTCCATTCACTCCAATATAATATGCTCACATAAGCCTGCCAGATACTGAAGTCCCTAGCACTCAAAACTTCCTTTACCCCCTTCCTTCAACATCTTCCTGCGACGACCTCTATCCCTCTTTCCTTCTGTTCCCAGTTTACATACCACCTTGGTCATTCTATTTTGCTCCATCCCCTCAAAATGCCAAAACCACCTCAATAACTAGATATCTTAAATTAGAAATAATGGTACACTATGGATGGTTTAACATTATATCATCCAACTCTCCTCACCATTTTAACCTTCACCCAGTACCAAGATAATAAATGTCCTCTCATCTGCAATCATGTATACTAGAGAAGGGGTTACCAGCCCCTTACTCCTGACATTTCAGTTCTCTCTTATGACACACATGGCTTACAGAGGAAAGATTCTTTTCCACTTATTCTATTCAAATATACATAATAAATGCCTATGTCAATTAACCTGAATATTATGTAAACAAAACCTTATTTAGTTACTTACTTGAAGGAAGTGGTTCATCAAAAGCAACCTCTACCTTTGGGTATCTTCTAAGCCAATCCCGAAGAGAAGGTTGTCTAGATAATTTTGGATGATGAGAAGATCCTAGTTTCTCTTCTCTCTCACGTAAATCTTCCTTTCCAGTGTTAATAACTTCTTTTTCTCTCTTGTCACTAGTTGTACGTTCTGGAGGCTGAGGTTTGGCATGATGTGTCGGAGTTGGGGGACAAACAGATGGGTGAACTAAAGCTTTCAGGAGTCGATGATGTGGTTTATGTGGTGGAACAGCAGGTGGAATATCTTCATCATCATTTGCAACAGATCCCTGGGAAGTGTGATCTCTTCGAGGTCTTACACTAAGTTCCTGGAGCTCCTGAGCTATAGTTTGGGATTCCTGAACTATATTTTGAGACTCCTTTAAAGAATCTGATGGAATGTTCAAGTCAACAAAGCATGAAGCAGATGCCAATGATTCAACATTTAGATCATTAGTTTCTGTAGTAGGACTTGCAAAGACAGAATTAGAAGACGAGCTCTCAGTACTTATCACCATGCAAGTTGATTCAGAACCCCTTCTGCCATCGTCACCAACTTGGGAAGATACAGAACAAGTCACTGATCTACTCGTAGGTGAAACAGATTCGGAGGTGGAGCTTGATATCTGGAGGGAATCGCTCAATCTTGGGGATGGTGAGCGACCTGAGACAGAACCCTCCCTTGCAGCTCTGAGCACTGCAATTCTTTCCTGATCAAGACTCTCTGAATGTAATATATCTGATTTAAGACTAAGGCAGCTAGTGGCCATTCTATTATGTTCACTTTGCTCATCGTAATTATTTACAGTTTCTGCATCTACAACTGTTTGATCTACCGTTACTGGTGTTGTGTTTTCCCTTTCTTGAGCACTGAAGAGCATATCACATTCACTTGTTAAATTAACTGGACTAGATACAGATTCACTTTGGTTATTTACCAATTCTGGAAAAGAATGTCTGCAGGAATTAAAGCTTTCCACACAAGATACATCAGCATCGCAGGTGGCAATGTTACTATCACTGATAACATTACAAGAATATTTAGTTAAGCATGCTTCTCCATCATTCACATTAAAATCAGGTTCTAAAGTTTCCTCAGAATTTTCTAGTAGTGTGTCTGTAGAAGTGGTTTCCTGAAGAATGCTTGAATCCTGCTCTGGTGTTGCAAGTGGTGCCACAGTACTAACTGCAGCAGCATCTCCTGCATATTCTCCCTGTAGTGTGGGTAGTAAACTGGTGGAAACTTCATCTAAAGTATTTTGAAGCATGGAAGGTCTAATAATTTCCTCTGAAGGTTCACTTTCCATGGAAGCACAAGAAGATGACTGCAAAGATGAATGAGGTCCCTGAGTTGAAGATTCTGTTACTTGGCACTGACAGTCTACATCAATTTGATTATGCAATATTTCAGAAACTTGTAAAACATCATCCAAATCAACAATGTCATAGGAAAATGATCCTTCCATGGAATACTGCATTTTTTTACCTTCCCCAAAGCTTGCTCCACTACTTTCACTATCACAACTAGACTGAGAGCTGGCACTAAGATGAGTAGCCTTTGGTCTAACACTCGGTTCATTCACACCGCTAAAAATTGTTCCGGATGTGCCAGTTCCCATTAAAGAGTTGACTTGACCATTTACTATAGTGGTTGGTAGAGGCATAGGACGCTTTTTAACCACTGTAGGAAATGGTGGGGGAAGACCAAGCTGAACTGCCATTGAGCGTTCTAATGGCCGATGACCAGAATCTGCCAGAGACTTTAAAAGGGATTTAGTCCTCGGCGGAAGAGGTGGTGGGGAATCCTCATCACTTACTGGCTGACTAGATTCACTGTTAAATCCCCCACTCACTTCACTACTAACAGCAGCAAGATCTCCATCCTGATTCTGATAGTCTTCAGCTGGGTATACCGTTTCATATATGGCCTCCTCCCCTCGACTGTGCTCACTTGAATTTATTTGACTGGTAACATTAGGAACTTTACATGAATATTTCCATATTGGAGAATAATCAGACTCTCTACTACTGGCTTCTGTCCGCTCCTCACTGCTCGTCCTCACTTCATCAGGTATCACATCACCATTTACAACCACTTCATCATCCCCTGAACAAGTCTTAATTCCATTATTCACTGTGATATTACTATTTGTCCTCATGATATTTTTTCTATATCCCATATGGCCATTAGTAATTAATTCTTGATCACCATCAGTGCCATTTATTGCATTGGCCTTAAATCGCATTGTGTCTTGCTCTCCTGGGCACTCCAATCCACCGTGGCCTGTGCAGATTCCCGCAGTATTTGATGGAAGTGTGAATGCTACAGTGAAGTACACATGGCCAGACACTGAATCTGTTGTGCTCTTGCTACTTAATGGGAAGTCAATAATCCCTGATAATCCACTGTAAAAAAAATATTCAACAGTCAGAAAGCAAGTACAGCTAGCTATATAAATTTACTTAATAATACAGCATGTGACTAGAAAATAACCAATTATGAAAGCACCCACCTACAAGCATATGATAATGAATAACATGCTAGCACCTGTTATTATACTGAATACTTTACTGCAATGGCATTGCAACTACTTTGTTTCCCAAGTAATGGGTTATCCATAAAGGGATAACGAACCGGCCATATCCCACCAAGGCAGGGTGACCTAAAAAGAACAGTGAAAGTTTTTCATTTTAAATTTAGTAATTTATACAGGTGAAGGGGTTACTCGCCCATTGCTCCCAGCATTTCAGTCGCCTCTTAAGAAACACATGGCTTATGGAGGAAGAATTACTTTCCACTTCCCCATGGAGAAAAGGGATAACTTACCCCATTATAACTATTTCAAGTATTGCTCAAAACAGGCAGAAAGAATTAAGTATTTCTTAATTTTAATTTAGAAAAGTGATTTTACTTTAGTGATAGCTATGCTTCAGGCAACTGCTGTAAGCCACTAGTATAAAGACTTCAGAGCAACAGTTAAGCTTACACAAAGTCCAAATAACCTCGTCATGTTAGTCACAATATCAATTTATTAATTTCTTTTACCATATGAATTACAACAACTGCTATTCACAAGAATGTTTAGACTTTTGAGACTAACAGCACCAAAAATTTATTTACAGTAAAAAATGGCAAAAATTTGTTATAATTTTTTAAAAGTATTGTAATTTCGCAGGACTCCAGGGCTATATTATGCATTTTGGAAAGAACTTCTAAGAACACACACACAAAAATATTTCACATTATAGATGATAATAATCATCTGTAATATATTTATGAAAACTTGGCTGATGTACTTTAAGGTAAGGCTAAGTAGGTACCCCACTTAACAACCCTAAAAATTTTAACTAGTGTCTGGAGCTTGGAACCCGTTTTCTCATTGATGCCCACATTATAATTTATGTGTGCCTGATGTATTATAATTTATGCATACCTGAACTATTTTCTAAAAATATTAACCCAATATTTTACATCTGATATTGTTCCTTCTCTACTGCAAATAGTATCAATGATACAATGTGGGAGTTATCCCAGTTCTTCTTTGCTGATAACACAGTTCTTTTAGGGGATTCTGAAGGAAAATTACAAACGGTGGTGGTTTAATTTGGGAGGTTATGTAAATGGAAATTAAAAGTGTTGGAGTGGGAGCAGGGTAATATTTTGTGAAGGGATTCAGGGAAACCGGGCAGCAGGACTTGAGTCCTGGAGGTGGGAAGTACCAATGCCTGCATTTTAAAAAGAGAGGGTTGGGATATTTGCTGTTTTGAATGACATCTGAACTGTCATATCTGTGTGCTTCTGCAAAGACAGTAATTATGTGTGAATGATGGTCAAAGTGTTTCTTTCTTTTTTGGTCACCCTGCCTTGGTGGGAGATAGCCAGTATGTAAAAAAAAAAAAAAAAAAAAGCTTACTCTGCCTCTGTGTCTTATTTTTTCATTCAATTTGCCTTAATGAAAAGAAGAAGTGCCCATTAGCTTTGTCTTTTTGTTTGGTTTGTTTAGTTATCAGGAAAATGTGTGTATTGTAATGACTGGGTGTTTTATTATGAAAATTATTACACCCTGCCTTGGTGGGAGACAGATAATGTGTTAAAAAAAAAAAAAATAATTACTAATAAACATTACCTACAGTGAAGCTGCATATTGTCTGGGTACCTTTTTAACTGTACATCTTAAGCTGTGATAAAGTTTACTGATACTTCATTTTAAGTCTGAATTTTATTGCACTGCTTTCCAGTGATATTTTAACAATGCTCAGTGTCTATACCAAGAAAAATTGAATAGTGAAGTATTGTATTATTAGTAATCATACCTGGTTTAAGTGGATCAATTAATTTTTTTACCAGATACAGTAACCCATAAAAAAACACACACACATTCACCCCTCACTGATTTAATAGCTGTCTTGTTGGAACTGCACATACATCAAAATTCAATTGCGTTGGTGCAAATTTGATCTAATGTAGAAGTAGATGTCTCAGTGAAACAAATGGGTTTAATAAATGAGGGTATTACCAAGTAAGACATACTGTTTAGGAAGCTTGAGAGTTAGGCGTCTTGAAGTTTACATGGGATAATATTGTATTCAAGCCAGTAGTAATTAATAAATATTTTCGTATTTTTTTCATATACATGGTAGGGTTTAAAACTGTCATTAATGTCTGATATGTTAATGATCTTAGGCCTGCTGCTCAGCTCCTTCTTTCTTATATTCTTATGTGGAATTATATAAACAGTGTTAGAGTGTTCAGCAGAAGTTGTGGTTACAGGAAAGTGGGTGCGGGAGGGAAGAGGAGCGATTGGTGGAATGATGATGTAGAGAGAGTAGTAAGGGAGAAAAAGTTAGCATATGAGAAGTTTTTACAAAGTAGAAGTGATGCAAGGAGGGAAGAGTATATGGAGAAAAAGAGAGGTTAAGAGAGTGGTGAAGCAATGTAAAAAGAGAGCAAATGAGAGAGTGGGTGAGATGTTATCAACAAATTTTGTTGAAATAAGAAAAAGTTTTGGAGTGAGAATAACAAGTTAAGGAAGCCTAGAGAACAAATGGATTTGTCAGTTAAAAATAGGAGAGGAGAGTTATTAAATGGAGAGTTAGAGGTATTGGGAAGATGGAGGGAATATTTTGAGGAATTGTTAAATGTTGATGAAGATAGGGAAGCTGTGATTTCATGTATAGGGCAAGGAGGAATAACATCTTGTAGGAGTGAGGAAGAGCCAGTTGTGAGTGTGGGGGAAGTTCGTGAGGCAGTAGGTAAAATGAAAGGGGGTAAGGCAGCCGGGATTGATGGGATAGAGATAGAAATGTTAAAAGCAGGTGGGGATATAGTTTTGGAGTGGTTGGTGCAATTATTTAATAAATGTATGGAAGAGGGTAAGGTACCTAGGGATTGGCAGAGAGCATGCATAGTTCCTTTGTATAAAGGCAAAGGGGACAAAAGAGAGTGCAAAAATTATAGGGGGATAAGTCTGTTGAGTATACCTGGTAAAGTGTATGGTAGAGTTATTATTGAAAGAATTAAGAATAAGATGGAGAATAGGATAGCAGATGAACAAGGAGGCTTTAGGAAAGGTAGGGGATGTGTGGACCAGGTGTTTACAGTGAAACATATAAGTGAACAGTATTTAGATAAGGCTAAAGAGGTCTTTGTGGCATTTATGGATTTGGAAAAGGCGTATGACAGGGTGGATAGGGGGGCAATGTGGCAGATGTTGCAGGTGTATGGTGTAGGAGGTAGGTTACTGAAAGCAGTGAAGAGTTTTTATGAGGATAGTGAGGCTCAAGTTAGAGTATGTAGGAAAGAGGGAAATTATTTCCCAGTAAAAGTAGGCCTTAGACAAGGATGTGTGATGTCACCGTGGTTGTTTAATATATTTATAGATGGGGTTGTAAGAGAAGTAAATGCGAGGGTCTTGGCAAGAGGCGTGGAGTTAAAAGATAAAGAATCACACATAAAGTGGGAGTTGTCACAGTTGCTCTTTGCTGATGACACTGTGCTCTTGGGAGATTCTGAAGAGAAGTTGCAGAGATTGGTGGATGAATTTGGTAGGGTGTGCAAAAGAAGAAAATTAAAAGTGAATACAGTAAAGAGTAAGGTAATGAGGATAACAAAAAGATTAGGTGATGAAAGATTGGATATCAGATTGGAGGGAAAGAGTATGGAGGAGGTGAATGTATTCAGATATTTGGGAGTGGACGTGTCAGCGGATGGGTCTATGAAAGATGAGGTGAATTATAGAATTGAGGAGGGGAAAAGGGTGAGTGGTGCACTTAGGAGTCTGTGGAGACAAAGAACTTTGTCCTTGGAGGCAAAGAGGGGAATGTATGAGAGTATAGTTTTACCAACGCTCTTATATGGGTGTGAAGTATGGGTGATGAATGTTGCAGCAAGGAGAAGGCTGGAGGCAGTGGAGATGTCATGTCTGAGGGCAATGTGTGGTGTGAATATAATGCAGAGAATTCGTAGTTTGGAAGTTAGGAGGAGGTGCGGGATTACCAAAACTGTTGTCCAGAGGGCTGAGGAAGGGTTGTTGAGGTGGTTCGGACATGTAGAGAGAATGGAGCGAAACAGAATGACTTCAAGAGTGTATCAGTCTGTAGTGGAAGGAAGGCGGGGTAGGGGTCGGCCTAGGAAAGGTTGGAGGGAGGGGGTAAAGGAGGTTTTGTGTGCGAGGGGCTTGGACTTCCAGCAGGCATGCATGAGCGTGTTTGATAGGAGTGAATAGAGACAAATGGTTTTTAATACTTGACATGCTGTTGGAGTGTGAGCAAAGTAACATTTATGAAGGGGTTCAGGGAAACCGGCAGGCCAGACTTGAGTCCTGGAGATGGGAAGTACAGTGCCTGCATTCTGAAGGAGGGGTGTTAATGTTGCAGTTTAAAAACTGTAGTGTAAAGCACCCTTCTGGCAAGACAGTGATGGAGTGAATGATGGTGAAAGTTTTTCTTTTTCAGGTCACCCTGCCTTTGTGGGAATCGGCCAGTGTGATAATAAATAATAAATAAATAAATAGTTCCAATAAATATTAAGGTATGTAAGATTGTTAGTAGTAAGTGTGCACCTGTATTTTCTCAATAGGCATGTCTGATATTTGATTTGATATTTTATACTGCATGTCATTAAGATAAGGTTTTAAAAATGCCTCCCTTCGTCAGTAGGTCTACAACTGTCATAGCCAAGTAGTGTGTACTCAAATAATAAAAAGGCACAATACTGTGACTGGAATAATACAAAATTAACCAACACACAGGACTGATTCCACTACTACTACTACCTCTACCACTACTTTTCTTCCTTCCCTACTATCTCTCTTATCCCATCCCTGTCTGCTGGCCTATATATACTAGTTCCTTTTCTCCTTTTCGTTAGTGTGACTTTGTAAATGGTCCAAGACAGACCGAAACACCGTAAGTTCCTCTCTCCTATGTGCGGGTAATTTGTGTAGTGTGTACTCACACATGTATACAGTATATAATACATACTAACCAACAAGCCACTTATATGCCCAACAAAGAGCTACAAACCAAATTTAAAATTAAATAAAAGTTTTATTATTATTAAAGAAATATTAAATGAATTAAATAAATTTAAGTGCAGTGGAACCTATGAATGCTCCAACATACAAGTTTTTTGAAATATGAACAGTCACTGGGTCAATTTTCTGCTCTGAGTTACAAGCCTAAATCTGAGTTACTAGCGAGCTTCCCCCTCAAGGGAGGTTCCTTGACACTGGTGAGGGGCTCTTGATCTAGGGAATTGGATCTGTGCTCCACTTCCCTAAATTAAGCCTGAATACCTTCCACCCCCTCCCCCCACAAGTGCTGTATAATCCTATGGGTTGAGAGCTTCCCCATTATAATAATAATAATAATGCAGTGGACCCCCGGTTTACGATATTATTTCATTCCAGAAGTATGTTCAGGTGCCAGTACTGACTGAATTTGTTCCCATAAGGAATATTGTGAATTAGATTAGTCCATTTCAGACCCCCAAACATACACATACAAATGCACTTACATAAATACACTTACATAATTGGTCACATTGGGAGCTGATCATAAACCGGGGGTCCGCTGTAATGAAAATTTTGGAGCGAGACAAACAAGTTAAGAAAGTCTAGGGAACGAATGGATTTGTCAGTTAAAAACAGAGTAGGGGAGTTAGTAGATGGGGACCTGGAGGTATTGGATAAATGGCGGGAGTATTTGGATAAACTTTTAAATGTTGATGAAGAAAGGGAGGCGGTAATTTCATGCACTGGCCAAGAAGGTATAACATCTTTTAGGAGTGAACAAGAACAGGATGTGAGTGTGGGGGAGGTGCGTGAGGCATTCCGGAGAATGAAAAGGGGGTAAAGCAGCTGGAACTGAAGGGATCATGACAGAAATGTTACAAGCAGGGGGAAATATAGTGTTGGAGTCCTCAGTATTTTTGTTTAATAAATGTATGAAAGAGGGGAAGGTACCCAGGGATTAGCAGAGAGCATGTATAGTTCCTTTATATAAAGGAAAGGGGAACAAAAGAGGCTAATTTTTTTTTTTTTTAACAAGTCGGCCGTCTCCCACCGAGGCAGGGTGCCCCAAAAAGAAAATACTTTCATCATCATTCAACACTTTCACCTCACTCACACATAATCACTGTTTTTGCAGAGGTGCCCAGAATACAACAGTTTAGAAGTACAGTACATGTATATACGTATAAAGATACACAACATATCCCTCCAAACTGCCAATATCCCGAACCCCTTCTTTAAAGTGCAGGCATTGTACTTCCCATTTCCATGACTCAAGTCCGGTTATATAAAATAACCGGTTTCCCTGAATCCCTTCACTAAATATTACCCTGCTCACACTCCAACAGTTCATCAGGAGCCAAATACCATTCTTCTCCACTTACTCCTAACATGCTCATGCACGCTTGCTGGAAGTCCAAGCCCCTCGCCCACAAAACCTCCTTTACCACCTCCCTCCAACCCTTTCAAGGACAACCCCTACCCCGCCTTCCTTCCTCTACAGATTTATACGCTCTCCATGTCATTCTACCTTGATCCATTGTCTCTAAATGACCAAACCACCTCAACAACCCCTCTTCAGCCCTCTGACTAATACTTTTATTAATTCCACACCTTCTCCTAATTTCCACACTCCGAATTTTCTGCATAATATTTACACCACACATTGCTCTTAGACAGGACATCCCCACTGCCTCCTCGCTGCAGCATTTACAACCCAAGTTTCACATCCATATAAGAGTGTTGGTACCACTATACTTTCATACATTCCCTTTTTTGCCTCCATAGATAACATTCTTTGTCTCCACATATATCTCAATGCACCATTCACCTTTTTTACCTCATCAATTCTATGATTAACCTCATCCTTCATAAATCAATCCGCTGATATGGCAACTCCCAAATATCTGAAAACATTCACTTCTTCCATACTTCTCCTCCCAAATTTGATATCCAATTATTCTTTATCTAAATTACTTCATACCCTCATCACCTTACTCTTTTCTATGTTCACTTTCAACTTTCTACCGTTACACACACTCCCAAATTCGTCCACTAACCTCTGCAATTTTTCTTTAGAATCACCCGTAAGTACAGTATCATCAGCAAAAAGTAACTTTTACAACCCCATCTATAAATATATTAAACAACCATGGTGACATTACACATCCCTGTCTAAGACATACTTTTACCGAGAAATAGTCTCCCTCTCTTCTACACACCCTAACCTGAGCCTCACTGTCCTCATAAAAGCTCTTTACAGCATTTAGTAACTTACCACCTATTCCATATACTTGCAACATTTGCTACATTGCTTCCCTATCCACTCTATCATATGCCTATTCTAAATCCATAAATGCAATGAAAACTTCCCTACCTTTATCTAAATACTGTTCGCATATATGCTTCAAAGTAAACACCTGATCTACACATCCCCTACCCACTCTAAAACCTCCTTGCTCATCCACAATCCTATACCCTGTCTTACCTCTAATTCTTTCAATAATAACCCTAATGCACACTTTTCCTGGTATACTCAGTAAACTAATTCCTCTATAATTTTTACAATCTCTTTTGTCCACCTTCCCTTTATATAAAGGGACTATACATGCTCTCTGCCAATCCCTGGGTACCTTCCCCTCTTTCATACATTTGTTAAACAAAAATACCAACTACTCCAACATTATATATCCCCCCTGCTTTTAACATTTCTGTCATGATCCCGTCAGTTCCAGCTGCTTTACCCCCTTTCATTCTACGTAATGCCTCACGTACCTCCCCCACACTTACATCCTGCTCTTCTTCACTCCTAAAAGATGGTATACCTCCCTGGCCAGTGCATGAAATTACCGCCTCCCTTTCTTCATCGACATTTAACCCTTAAACTGTCCAAACAGAGATCTACGTTTTTTTAACATTTGAAAGTATGTAAAAAAATGTAGATCTTTTTTTTTTTTACATTTGAAAACGTGTAAAAAAAACTTGGCTTATTTTTTTTATTTTATTTAAGTGAAACGAAGCTGAAGGGGGTGGGAGAGTTTCAATGGAGAGGAATAAATGGGATTAGGTCAGGGGTTTCAAATAGAGTTAGAACTAAAGAAGGAGTAGCAATAATGTTGAAGGATAAGCTATGGCAGGAAAAGAGGGACTATAAATGTATTAATTCAAGGATTATGTGGAGTAAAATAAAGATTGGATGTGAAAAGTGGGTTATAGTAAGCATGTATGCACCTGGAGAAGAGAGAAGTGTAGAGGAGAGAGAGAGATTTTGGGAAATGTTGAGTGAATGCATGGGGAGTTTTGAATCAAGTGTGAGAGTAATGGTGGTTGGGGATTTCAATGCTAAAGTGGGTAAAAATGTTATGGAGGGAGTAGTAGGTAAATTTGGGGTGCCAGGGGTAAATGTAAATGGGGAGCCTTTAATTGAGCTATGTGTAGAAAGAGATTTGGTAATAAGTAATACATATTTTATGAAAAAGAGGATAAATAAATATACAAGGTATGATGTAGCACGTAATGAAAGTAGTTTGTTAGATTATGTATTGGTGGATAAAAGGTTGATGGGTAGGCTCCAGGATGTACATGTTTATAGAGGGGCAACTGATATTTCGGATCATTATTTAGTTGTAGCTACAGTTAGAGTAAGAGGTAGATGGGAAAAGAGGAAGGTGGCAACAACAAGTAAGAGGGAGGTGAAAGTGTATAAACTAAGGGAGGAGGAAGTTCGAGGGAGATATAAGCGACTGTTGGCAGAAAGGTGGGCTAGTGCAAAGATGAGTAGTTGGGGGGTTGAAGAGGGTTGGAATAGTTTTAAAAATGCAGTATTAGAATGTGGGGCAGAAGTTTGTGGTTATAGGAGGGTGGGGGCAGGTGGAAAGAGGAGTGATTGGTGGAATGATGAAGTAAAGGGTGTGATAAAAGAGAAAAAGTTAGCTTATGAGAGGTTTTTACAAAGCAGAAGTGTTATAAGAAAAGCAGAGTATATGGAGAGTAAAAGAAAGGTGAAGAGAGCGGTGAGAGAGTGCAAAAGGAGAGCAGATGACAGAGTGGGAGAGGCACTGTCAAGAAATTTTAATGAAAATAAGAAAAAATTTTGGAGTGAGTTAAACAAGTTAAGAAAGCCTAGGGAAAGTATGGATTTGTCAGTTAAAAACAGAGTAGGGGAGTTAGTAGATGGGGAGAGGGAGGTATTAGGTAGATGGCGAGAATATTTTGAGGAACTTTTAAATGTTGAGGAAGAAAGGGAGGTGGTAATTTCATGCACTGGTCAGGGAGGTATACCATCTTTTAGGAGTGAAGAAGAGCAGAATGTAAGTGTGGGGGAGGTACATGAGGCATTATGTAGAATGAAAGAGGGTAAAGCAGCTGGAACTGATGGGATCATGACAGAAATGTTAAAAGCAGGGGGGGATATAGTGTTGGAGTGGTTGGTACTTTTGTTTAATAAATGTATGAAAGAGGGTAAGGTACCTAGGGATTGGCGGAGAGCATGTATAGTCCCTTTATATAAAGGGAAAGGGGACAAAAGAGATTGTAAAAATTATAGAGTAATAAGTTTACTGAGTATACCAGGAAAAGTGTATGGTAGGGTTATAATTGAAAGAATTAGAGGTAAGACAAAATGTAGGATTGCGGATGAGCAAGGAGGTTTCAGAGTGGGTAGGGGATGTGTAGATCAAGTGTTTACATTGAAGCATATACAGGTCTCCCTCAACATTCACGTTTTCAGCTTTCGCGGGCTTCACACATTCGCGAATTCCCAACCGCCAAATTCCCAGCCACCAAATTCCCAGCCGCCAAATTATATTCAAGTTTCCCCCCGTCCCTACTACCCTCCCACCGACCCCCGCAACTAGCAGCCAGCCCTCCCACCACTCAGTGTGGTGAGTGTTTTGTTTGTTCATTATTTGCTATTAAACTACAGTATAAATAATGTAAACCCATTCATGACTGCATATTGCAATGGCTATTCGGACAGGTATTAGACGGTGACATCATGTGTTTACTCTTGAACACAGCAAAGAATCAAACATTTCTGCTACTGCTAATAATAAGAATAGTAATAATAATAATAATAATAATAATAATAATAATAATAATAAATACGATACATGTATAATTGAAGAAGGAAGTTGTACAAAAATACGAGGGAGTGGTTGACACATCGTCAGTGTGGCTTTGTTTATGCTGGAGTGAACATTAGTCTCCGTTCTCTTCCAAACATTTCACAATAATTCATTGTTTGGTGCTTGTAGATTGAGTGCGACTGGAGTGGTAGAGGCAGTGGTTGAGGCAGCGATTGAGGCAGTGGGTGAGGCAGCTGTTGAGGCTGCTGTTGAGGCAGCGATTGAGGCAGTGGTTGAGGCAGCGATTGAGGCAGTGGTTGAGGCAGCTGTTGAGGCAGCGATTGAGGCAGTGGGTGAGGCAGCTGTTGAGGCAGTGATTGAGGCAGTGGGTGAGGCAGCTGTTGAGGCAATGGGTGAGGCAGCCGTTGAGGCAGCTGTTGAGGCAGCGATTGAGGCAGTGGGTGAGGCAGCTGTTGAGGCAGCGATTGAGGCAGTGGGTGAGGCAGCTGTTGAGGCAGCGATTGAGGCAGTGGGTGAGGCAGCTGTTGAGGCAGCGATTGAGGCAGTGGGTGAGGCAGCTGTTGAGGCAGCGATTGAGGCAGTGGTATTTAATAACATACATGTTATTAATAATAATAATACATGTTATTAATAATATGTACTATTATTATTTATAACATATATGTTATTAAATACCACTGCCTCAACCGCTGAATTATCATGAAATGTTTGGAAGAGCACGGAGACTAACACTCACTCCAGCATAAACAAAGCCACACTGACGATGTGTCAACCACTCCCTCGTATTTTTGTACAATTTCCTTCTTCAATTATATTGTATTATTATTATTATTATTATTATTATTATTATTATTACTATTGTTATTATTAGCAGTAGCAGAAATGTTTGATTCTTTGCTGTGTTCAAGAGTAAATGCATGATGTCACCGCCATTGCAATATGCAGCCATGAATGGGTTTACATTATTTATACTGTAGTTTAATAGCAAATAATGAACAAACAAAACACTCACCACACTGAGTGGTGGGAGGGCTGGCTGCCAGTTGCAGCGGTCGGAGGGAGGGTAGTAGGGACTCGCAGTGGTTGGGGAAGTGGTGGAGGCAGTGGTGGAGTCTGTGGTATTTAATAACATACATGTTATTAAAGCATAACATGTATATACTATTTAGTACAATTTACGACGTTTTCATGTATTTTATGATTGTTCATGGTTCAACAAGTTAAGGAAGCAGTATTGTATTATATTCCCCTACAATATATTGGGGGCACCAAACATTCACAGTTTTTCAACATTCGCGAGGCTCTTGATCCCCTAACCCTCGCGAATGTTGAGGGAGACCTGTATGTGAACAGTATTTAGATAAAGGTAGGGAAGTTTTTATTGCATTTATGGATTTAGAAAAGGCATATGATAGAGTGGATAGGGGAGCAACGTGGCAGATGTTGCAAGTATATGGAATAGGTGGTAAGTTACTAAATGCTGTAAAGCGTTTTTATGAGGATAGCGAGGCTCAGGTTAGGGTGTGTAGAAGAGAGGGAGACTACTTCCCGGTAAAAGTAGGTCTTAGACAGGGATGTGTAATGTCACCATGGTTGTTTAATATATTTATAGATGGGGTTGTAAAAAGTAAATGCTAGGGTGTTTGGGAGAGGGGTGGGATTAAATTATGGGGAATCAAATTCAAAATGGGAATTAACACAGTTACTTTTTGCTGATGATACTGTGCTTATGGGAGATTCTAAAGAAAAATTGCAAAGGTTAGTGGATGAGTTTGGGAATGTGTGTAAAGGTAGAAAGTTGAAAGTGAACATAGAAAAGAGTAAGGTGATGAGGGTATCAAATGATTTAGATAAAGAAAAATTGGATATCAAATTGGGGAGGAGGAGTATGGAGGTAGTAGGTTGGTAGACAGCAACCACCCAGGGAAGTACTACCGTCCTGCCAGATGACTGTGAAACAGAAACCTGTAACTGTTTTGCATGATGGTAGGATTGCTGGTTTCTTTTTCTGTCTCATAAACACGCTAGATAACAGAGATATCTTGCTACTCCTACTTACACTTTGGTCACACTTCACAGACACGCACATGCATATATATATATACATACATCTAGGTTTTTCTCCTTTTTCTAAATAACCCTTGTTCCTCCTTATTTCTTCTATTGTCCATGGGGAAGTGGAAAAGAATCTTTCCTCCGTAAGCCATGCGTGTCGTATGAGGCGACTAAAATGCCGGGAGCAATGGGCTAGTAACCCCTTCTCCTGTAGACTTTTACTAAAAAAGAGAGGAAGAAAAACTTTATAAAACTGGGATGCTTAAATGTGCGTGGATGTAGTGCGGATGACAAGAAACAGATGATTGCTGATGTTATGAATGAAAAGAAGTTGGATGTCCTGGCCCTAAGCGAAACAAAGCTGAAGGGGGTAGGGGACTTTCGGTGGGGGGAAATAAATGGGATTAAATCTGGAGTATCTGAGAGAGTTAGAGCAAAGGAAGGGGTAGCAGTAATGTTGAATGATCAGTTATGGAAGGAGAAAAGAGAATATGAATGTGTAAATTCAAGAATTATGTGGATTAAAGTAAAGGTTGGATGCGAGAAGTGGGTCATAATAAGCGTGTATGCACCTGGAGAAGAGAGGAATGCAGAGGAGAGAGAGAGATTTTGGGAGATGTTAAGTGAATGTATAGGAGCCTTTGAACCAAGTGAGAGAGTAATTGTGGTAGGGGACCTGAATGCTAAAGTAGGAGAAACTTTTAGAGAGGGTGTGGTAGGTAAGTTTGGGGTGCGAGGTGTAAATGATAATGGGAGCCCTTTGATTGAACTTTGTATAGAAAGGGGTTTAGTTATAGGTAATACATATTTTAAGAAAAAGAGGATAAATAAGTATACAAGATATGATGTAGGGCAAAATGACAGTAGTTTGTTGGATTATGTATTGGTAGATAAAAGACTGTTGAGTAGACTTCAGGATGTACATGTTTATAGAGGGGCCACAGATATATCAGATCACTTTCTAGTTGTAGCTACACTGAGAGTAAAAGGTAGATGGGATACAAGGAGAATAGAAGCATCAGGGAAGAGAGAGGTGAAGGTTTATAAACTAAAAGAGGAGGCAGTTAGGGTAAGATATAAACAGCTATTGGAGGATAGATGGGCTAAAGAGAGCATAGGCAATGGTGTCGAAGAGGTATGGGGTAGGTTTAAAAATGTAGTGTTAGAGTGTTCAGCAGAAGTTTGTGGTTACAGGAAAGTGGGTGCGGGAGGGAAGAGGAGTGATTGGTGGAATGATGATGTGAAGAGAGTAGTAAGGGAGAAAAAGTTAGCATATGAGAAGTTTTTACAAAGTAGAAGTGATGCAAGGAGGGAAGAGTATATGGAGAAAAAGAGAGAGGTTAAGAGAGTGGTGAAGCAATGTAAAAAGAGAGCAAATGAGAGAGTGGGTGAGATGTTATCAACAAATTTTGTTGAAAATAAGAAAAAGTTTTGGAGTTAGATTAACAAGTTAAGAAAGCCTAGAGAACAAATGGATTTGTCAGTTAAAAATAGGAGAGGAGAGTTATTAAATGGAGAGTTAGAGGTATTGGGAAGATGGAGGGAATATTTTGAGGAATTGTTAAATGTTGATGAAGATAGGGAAGCTGTGATTTCGTGTATAGGGCAAGGAGGAACAACATCTTGTAGGAGTGAGGAAGAGCCAGTTGTGAGTGTGGGGGAAGTTCGTGAGGCAGTAGGTAAAATGAAAGGGGGTAAGGCAGCTGGGATTGATGGGATAAAGATAGAAATGTTAAAAGCAGGTGGGGATATAGTTTTGGAGTGGTTGGTGCAATTATTTAATAAATGTATGGAAGAGGGTAAGGTACCTAGGGATTGGCAGAGAGTATGCATAGTTCCTTTGTATAAAGGCAAAGGGGATAAAAGAGAGTGCAAAAATTATAGGGGGATAAGTCTGTTGAGTATACCTGGCAAAGTGTATGGTAGAGTTATTATTGAAGGAATTAAGAGTAAGACGGAGAATAGGATAGCAGATGAACAAGGAGGCTTTAGGAAAGGTAGGGGGTGTGTGGACCAGGTGTTTACAGTGAAACATATTAGTGAACAGTATTTAGATAAGGCTAAAGAGGTCTTTGTGGCATTTGTGGATTTGGAAAAGGCGTATGACAGGGTGGATAGGGGGGCAATGTGGCAGATGTTGCAGGTGTATGGTGTAGGAGGTAGGTTACTGAAAGCAGTGAAGAGTTTTTACGAGGATAGTGAGGCTCAAGTTAGAGTATGTAGGAAAGAGGGAAATTATTTCTCAGTAAAAGTAGGCCTTAGACAAGGATGTGTGATGTCACCATGGTTGTTTAATATATTTATAGATGGGGTTGTAAGAGAAGTAAATGCGAGGGTCTTGGCAAGAGGCGTGGAGTTAAAAGATAAAGAATCACACATAAAGTGGGAGTTGTCACAGTTGCTCTTTGCTGATGACACTGTGCTCTTGGGAGATTCTGAAGAGAAGTTGCAGAGATTGGTGGATGAATTTGGTAGGGTGTGCAAAAGAAGAAAATTGAAAGTGAATACAGGAAAGAGTAAGGTTATGAGGATAACAAAAAGATTAGGTGATGAAAGATTGGATATCAGATTGGAGGGAGGTGAATGTATTCAGATATTTGGGAGTGAACGTGTCAGCAGATGGCTCTATGAAAGATGAGGTGAATCATAGAATTGATGAGGGGAAAAGGGTGAGTGGTGCACTTAGGAGTCTGTGGAGACAAAGAACTTTGTCCTTGGAGGCAAAGAGGGGAATGTATGAGAGTATAGTTTTACCAACGCTCTTATATGGGTGTGAAGCATGGGTGATGAATGTTGCAGCGAGGAGAAGGCTGGAGGCAGTGGAGATGTCATGTCTGAGAGCAATGTGTGGTGTGAATATAATGCAGAGAATTCGTAGTTTGGAAGTTAGGAGGAGGTGCGGGATTACCAAAACTGTTGTCCAGAGGGCTGAGGAAGGGTTGTTGAGGTGGTTTGGACATGTGGAGAGAATGGAGCGAAACAGAATGACTTCAAGAGTGTATCAGTCTGTAGTGGAAGGAAGGCGGGGTAGGGGTCGGCCTAGGAAAGGTTGGAGGGAGGGGGTAAAGGAGGTTTTGTGTGCGAGGGGCTTGGACTTCCAGCAGGCATGCATGAGCGTGTTTGATAGGAGTGAATGGAGACAAATGGTTTTTAATACTTGACGTACTGTTGGAGTGTGAGCAAAGTAATATTTATGAAGGGGTTCAGGGAAACCGGCAGGCCGGACTTGAGTCCTGCAGATGGGAAGTACAGTGCCTGCACTCTGAAGGAGGGGTGTTAATGTTGCAGTTTAAAAACTGTAGTGTAAAGCACCCTTCTGGCAAGACAGTGATGGAGTGAATGATGGTGAGAGTTTTTCTTTTTCGGGCCACCCTGCCTTGGTGGGAATCGGCCAGTGTAATAATAAAAATAAAAATGAGTATGGAAGAAGTAAATGTTTTCAGATACTTGGGAGTTGACGTGTCGGCGGATGGACTTATGAAGGATGAGGTTAATCATAGAATTGATGAGGGAAAAAAGGTGAGTGGTGCATTGAGGTATATGTGGAGTCAAAAAAACGTTATCTATGGAGGCAAAGAAGGGAATGTATGAAAGTATAGTAGTACCAACACTCTTATATGGGTGTGAAGCTTGGGTGGTAAATGCAGCAGCGAGGAGACACTTGGAGGCAGTGGAGATGTCCTGTCTAAGGGCAATGTGTGGTGTAAATATTATGCAGAAAATTCAGAGTGTGGAAATTAGGAAAAGGTGTGGAGTTAATAAAAGTATTAGTCAGAGGGCAGAAGAGGGGTTGTTGAGGTGGTTTGGTCATTTAGAGAGAATGGATCAAAGTAGAATGACATGGAAAGAATATAAATCTATAGGGTAAGGAAGGCGAGGTAGGGGTCATCCTCGAAAGGGTTGGAGAGAGGGGGTAAAGGAGGTTTTGTGGGCAAGGGGCTTGGACTTCCAGCAAGCGTGCGTGAGCGTGTTAGATAGGAGTGAATGGAGACGAATGGTACTTGGGACCTGACGATCTGTTGGAGTGTGAGCAGGGTAATATTTAGTGAAGGGATTCAGGGAAACCGGTTATTTTCATATAGTCGGACTTGAGTCCTGGAAATGGGAAGTACAATGCCTGCACTTTAAAGGAGGGGTTTGGGATATTGGCAGTTTGGAGGGATATGTTGTGTATCTTTATACGTATATGCTTCTAAACTCTTGTATTCTGAGAACCTCTACAAAAACAGTGATTATGTGTGAGTGTGGTGAAAGTGTTGAATGATGATGAAAGGGAAGTGGTAATTTCATGCACTGGCCAGGGAGGTATACCATCTTTTACGAGTGAAGAAGAACAGGATGTGAGTGTGGGGAAGGTGCGTGAGGCATTACGTAGAATGAAAGGGGGTAAAGCAGCTGGAATTGACGGGATCACAACAGAAATATTAACCCATTGACTGTCGCAACCCCTAATCCTGAGGTGTCTCCTGGTGTTGCAAAATTTAACCCTTTCAGGGTCCAGAGGCCAAATTTCGAAGTGCGCACCAGGGTCCAAGAATTTTCAAAAAAATTTTTTTTTATTTTTTCTTATAAAATGGTAGAGAATCTATTTCTAAAGGTAATAAAACAAAAAGTACGAAATTTGATAGGAAACTGACGAAATTATGCTCTCGCGAATTTTGATGTGTCAGCAATACTTACGAATCGGCGATTTTGCCGGCTTTGACTCTCATTTTAGGCCAATTATATTATTCCAGTCGACCAAATTCTTAGCTATTTCACTAGTATTACTTCTATTCTATCGATTGAGCACAAGAAATTGCCAAGTCAACTGTTTCAACTACAAAATAAAGTGAATGAAAATTGGTAATTTGGCCAATTTAACACAAAGTTCAAAATATTCCAATTTCAAAATAGAGTCCAGAATAAACAATGTAGGTATTCCTGGCACTAAACTAACATTTCCTCTGTTCATTAGGTACTTTTTCAGGCTTTACAAATGAATTCCATTTTTATTTTTTATTCACAATTAATTTTTATTCAAACCAAAAAATAGAAGATTTATTCTTATGCAATATTGTAATAATTGTACAAATATCATCACCACATTTGTGAATGAATATCAGACCCACCAGCTGGCGTGTATTAGATGTGTGAGGTCGTTTGTTTACTCTTGAACATCGGCAAATATTTAACATTTCCACTAATTTGAGCTCAGTTTCAAGCCATTTCCATTGCTAAAACCAATCAAAATCATCTCTATTTCTGTAATATACCTTATATTCTATCAAATGAGACCAAGAAATCGCAAACACAACTATAAAAAACATATAAAAAAACACTGCAAAGTCGCTGTTTTAATCGAAAATCAGTCTCAGTTTTTTTTCTCTCATTATACACTGTGTGCTGCAGGATTTGTTTTATGTGGTGCACACATACTACATAGATGTATTCTCTCGTATCTAGGCCCAAATTTACCACTCACAGCTTATCAGAGTGAGCTGAGCTCATGGCAAAGATCTACGGTTTGGACCCTGAACGTAAAGCCGTAGATCTACGGCACAGACCCTGAAAGAGTTAAAAAAAAAATTATTTTTTCTTATGAAACGATAGAGAATCTTTTCCCGATTGTAATGACACCAAAAGCACGAAATTTGATGGAAAGCTGACGGAATTACGCTCTCGCAAAGTTAGCAACCTCGGCGATATTTACAAATCGGCGATTATGCCCACTTTGACCCCTATTTTCGGCTAATTCCCTTGCTCCAATCGACCAAACTCATAGCTATTTCTTTAGAACTCCATTTTTTCTATCGACTGAGCACAAGAAACTGCCCATTTACTGATTTCAACTACCCAAGAACATGGTCAGAAATTTGCAATTTGGCCAATTTCACGAAAATTAAAAAATATGACAATTTCAAAATACGGTCCAGAATGAACAATGCAGACATTCCTGGCTCTAAAATAACATTTTCTTTGTTCATCAGTCATGTCTCCAGGCCCCTCTGATATTACTCTTGCTTTCTATTTTGAATTTTTATTCAAACAAAAAATAGAAGACTTACTATTATGCAGACTACTACAATACTGTAATAATTGTACAAATAATGCCAACACATTCATGACTGCATATTAGAATGGCTAGTTGGACACTTACTGGACAATGACATCATTTGTTTATTTTTGAACATTGGCAAAAATCAAACATTTCCCCTATTTTGAGCTCCATTTCCAGGTTCTTTTTATAGTAAAACCAATCAAAATCACCTCAATTTCTATAATATGTTTTCCATTCTATTAAATGAGACCAAGAAAATGAGAATACAACCATAAATACTATGAGAAAACAGACCACAAAGTCGTCATTTTAATTAAAAAAAAAAAAATTCTCATTATGCACTGCATGCTCCAGGATTTTTTATATATGGTGCACACTGACCACACAGACCCATTCTCTCACATCACTGCTTGATTTAAAGCTGCTAGAATTTATGAGTATACATGTATATACGTCAAACATGGTACCTCGTAAGACGTATATATACGACCAAAACAGTCGAAGGGTTAAAAGCAGGGGGAAGGGGGATATAGTGTTGGAGTGGTTGGTATTTTTGTTTAATAAATGTATGAAAGAGGGGAAGGTACCTAGGGATTAGCAGAGAGTATGTATAGCCGCTTTATATAAAGGGAAGGGGGACAAGAGAGATTGTATAAATTATAGAGGAATAAGTTTACCGAGTATACCAGGAAAAGTGTACGGTAGGGTTATAATTGAAAGAATTAGAGGTAGGACAGAATGTAGGATTGAGGATGAGCAAGGAGATTTGAGAGTGGGTAGGGGATGTGTAGATCAAGTGTTTACATTGAAGCATACATGTGAACAGTATTTAGATAAAGGTAGGGAAGTTTTTATTGCATTTATGGATTTAGAAAAGGCATACGATAGAGTGGATAGGGGAGCAATGTGGCAGATGTTGCAAGTATATAGAATAGGTGGTAAGTTACTAAATGCTGTAAAGAATTTTTATGAGGATAGTCAGGTTCAGGTTAGGGTGTGTAGAAGAGAGGGAGACTACTTCCCAGTAAAAGTATGTCTTAGACAGGGATGTGTAATGTCACCATGGTTGTTTAATATATTTATAGATGGGGTTGTAAAAGAAGTAAATGCTAGGGTGTTCGGGAGAGGGGTGGGATTAAATTATGGGGAATCAAATACAAAATGGTATTTGCAGTTGCTTTTTGCTGATGATACCGTGCCCATGGGAGATTCTAAAGAAAAATTGCAAAGGTTAGTGGATGAGTTTGGGAGTGTGAGTAAAGGTAGAAAGTTGAAAGTGAACATAGAAAAGAGTAAGGTGATGAGGGTACCAAATGATTTAGATAAAGAAAAAATGGATATCAAATTGGGGAGAAGGAGTATGGAAGAAGTGAATGTTTTCAGATACTTGGGAGTTGACGTGTCGGCGGATGGATTTATGAAGGATGAGGTTAATCATAGAATTGATAAGGGAAAACAGGTGAGTGGTGCGCTGAGGTATATGTGGAAACAAAAAAACATTATCTATGGAGGCAAAGAAGGGAATGTATGAAAGTATGAAAGTATAATAGTACCAACACTCTTATATGGGTGTGAAGCTTGGGTTGTGAATACAGCAGCGAGGAGGCGGTGGAGATGTCCTGTCTACGGGCAATATGTGGTGTAAATATTATGCAGAAAATTCGGAGTGTGGAAATTAGAAGATGTGTAGTTAATAAAAGTATTAGTCAGAGGGCTGAAGAGGGGTTGTTGAGGTGGCTTGGTCATTTAGAGAGAATGGATCAAAGTATAATGACATGGAGAGCATATAAATCTGTAGGGGAAAAAAGGCAGGGTAGGGGTCATCCTAGAAAAGGTTGGAAGGAAGGGGTAAGGGAGGTTTTGTGGGCGAGAGGCTTGGACTTCCAGCAGGCGTGCACGAGCGTGTTCGATAGGAGTGAATGGAGACGAAAGGTATTTGGGGCCTGACGATCTGTTGGAGTGTGAGCAGGGTAATATTTAGTGAAGGGATTCAGGGAAACTGGTTATTTTTATATAGCCGGACTTGAGTCCTGGAAATGGGAAGTACAATGCCTGCACTCTAAAGGAGGGGTTGGGGATATTAGCAGTTTGGAGGGATATGTTGTGTATCTCTATACGTATGTTCTTCTAAACTGTTGTGTTCTGAGCACCTCTGCAAAAACAGTGATTATGTGTGAGTGAGGTGAAAGTGTTGAATGATGAAAGTATTTTCTTTTTCAGGATTTTCTTTCTTTTGTGGGTCACCCTGCCTCGGTGGGAGACAGCCGACTTGTAAAAAAAAAAAAATAATAATATATTAAATAAACATAAATATATTAAATTAAATATTAAATATAAATATGTTAAATTAAAATAAATATTAAATATAAATACAGTGGTCCCTCAATAATCGTCCGGCCTGAAAGTCGTCCATTTCGGAAATAGTCTTGTTTTTTCGTCAAAATATTGGCTCGCAAATGGTCCGGTAACTCGCTAATAGTCCTAATAGTCCTTCGTCCCAGACGCGTACTCACGCTCTGAGCCGCCTCGGCCTTTCCTTCCCAGCCAGTGTGCCATTGTTTACCAGTGAGTGACGGTCCCCTCACATGCTCCTACAAAATATTTCATAATATTCCATTGATTTTAGTGGCTCCAAATAAAGCTTCTAGTGCCAGCCCTTTGGTAAAGAATGTGAGAAACACATAATTTATGAAAAAGTTTGTAAAAAAATACAAAGATGGTGGTGGTAGAGTGGAAGCAGTTGTGATAGTGGTTGATGAACATAAGAAAGGAGGATCACTGCAGCAGGCCTGTTGGCCCATGCACGGCAGGTCCTTTACAATTCATCCCACTAACGAAACATTTTCCCAACCCAGTCCTCAATGCTACCCAAGAAATAAGCTCTGATAACTCTATCCACTCATTTGCAAGTCCCAAATGAGTGGATAGAGTTATCAGAGCTTATTTCTTGGGTAGCATTGAGGACTGGGTTGGGAAAATGTTTCGTTAGTGGGATGAATTGTAAAGGACCTGCCGAGCATGGGCCAACAGGCCTGCTGCAGTGATCCTCCTTTCTTATGTTCTTATGTTCATCAACCACTATCACAACTGTTTCCACTCTACCACCACCATCTTTGTATTTTTCTACAAACTTTTTCATAAATTATGTGTTTCTCACATTCTTTACCAAAGGGCTGGCACTAGAAGCTTTCTTTGGTGGTAGTGATGGTGGTAGAAGGTAGTAGTGATGGTGGTAACAGTTGTAATAGTGGTAGAAGGTCATAGTGATGGTGGTAGTGGGTTCCTTCTTTAGTGATTCAGTGATTCTACCAACTCCTCCAATGTTGTTGGAGTTATATAGGGCTACAAAAACCACCGCCGACTCAGCTGCTGCTTCACCACCATTATGGACGGCTTACACTCAGTGGCCCTTATATACCCACCAACAACACAACACAACACCTCTCGTGACATACGTAATGACTTATTTTATTCATTCTAGAGTATATTCCATGTTTCTATGTTATTAATATTGTTTATTATGTCATATTAGTTGAATTGTGATAGATAAATAAGCCATAGAGTTGATATTAGTGTCATATTCTCCAACAATAAACTTGCCATCCCTCCCTCACACAAACAAATAGCCAATAAGAACATAACAATGGAAGAACACTGCAGGTCCTTATCAAAATGACCTCCACCCAAAGCTACTCAAGAATTTACTCCCGTACCCAATGACACAAATCAAACTCAGCTCCTCCAACTCGTATATTTGCCAATCTCTTCTTAAAGCTTCCCAAGGTCCTAGCCTCGATCACCCTACTGGTAAGTGTGATGTTAAATAAGAACTTAAGAAAGTAGGAACACTGGAACAGGCCTGCTGGCCCATACTAGGCCGGTCCTTCACAGATCCAACCCACAAACAGAACAAATGCTACCCAAGCAATAAACTCAGGTGCAAGTCCGGCTCAAATCCAACCCCTTTCACTTGTGTATTTATTTTTTTTTTTTTTTTTTTTATTATCACACCGGCCGATTCCCACCAAGGCAGGGTGGCCCGAAAAAGAAAAACTTTCACCATCATTCACTCCATCACTGTCTTGCCAGAAGGGTGCTTTACACTACAGTTTTTAAACTGCAACATTAACACCCCTCCTTCAGAGTGCAGGCACTGTACTTCCCATCTCCAGAACTCAAGTCCGGCCTGCCGGTTTCCCTGAATCCCTTCATAAATGTTACTTTGCTCACACTCCAACAGCACGTCAAGTATTAAAAACCATTTGTCTCCATTCACTCCTATCAAACACGCTCACGCATGCCTGCTGGAAGTCCAAGCCCCTCGCACACAAAACCTCCTTTACCCCCTCCCTCCAACCCTTCCTAGGCCGACCCCTACCCCGCCTTCCTTCCACTACAGACTGATACACTCTTGAAGTCATTCTGTTTCGCTCCATTCTCTCTACATGTCCGAACCACCTCAACAACCCTTCCTCAGCCCTCTGGACAACAGTTTTGGTAATCCCGCACCTCCTCCTAACTTCCAAACTACGAATTCTCTGCATTATATTCACACCACACATTGCCCTCAGACATGACATCTCCACTGCCTCCAGCCTTCTCCTCGCTGCAACATTCATCACCCACGCTTCACACCCATATAAGAGCGTTGGTAAAACTATACTCTCATACATTCCCCTCTTTGCCTCCAAGGACAAAGTTCTTTGTCTCCACAGACTCCTAAGTGCACCACTCACTCTTTTTCCCTCATCAATTCTATGATTCACCTCATCTTTCATAGACCCATCCGCTGACACGTCCACTCCCAAATATCTGAATACGTTCACCTCCTCCATACTCTCTCCCTCCAATCTGATATTCAATCTTTCATCACCTAATCTTTTTGTTATCCTCATAACCTTACTCTTTCCTGTATTCACCTTTAATTTTCTTCTTTTGCACACCCTACCAAATTTATCCAACCTAAATTTGAAACTACCCAAGCCATAGCTTTTAGAACATTGGAAAGGATGAACACTGCAATAAGCCTGTTGGCCCATACTAGGCCGGTCCTTCACAAATCCAACCCACTAACAGAACAAATGCTACCCAAGCAATAAGCTCAGGTGCAAGTCCGACTCAAATCCAACCCCTGTGACTCGTGTATTTATCCAACCTAAATTTGAAACTACCCAATGTTTTAGCTTCGATCACCCTACTAGGAAGACCATTCCACTCATCAACTACCCCTATTACCAATGTTCATTTATACATTTTATTAGTGCCCTAGAGTCCTTATGGAGGGGGATTCCCCTTCCAAATAACCTCTCTTCCCTCTCTCCTCCTCCCTGTCTTCCATTCATCAACAACAGCCTTCAATAAAGGTAACTGTCATGTTGAATGTTCATTCTTTTGTGCATGTAAATCTATCTTTTAGGTAAAAAAAAAAATTTTTGTTGATACTTCTAGGTGTCTGGAACGATATTAATTGGATTTACATTATTTCTTATGGGGAAAATTGATTCGAAAATCGTCCATTTCGATAATAGTCCCACTTCCAGGAACGGATTATGGACGATTATTGAGGGACCACTGTATATTAAATTAAAATAAATATAAATATAGATATTGGCAGTTTGGAGGGATATGTTGTGTATCTTTATACGTATATGCTTCTAAACTGTTGTATTCTGAGCACCTCTGCAAAAACAGTGATTATGTGTGAGTGTGGTGAAAGTGTTGAATGATGATGAAAGCATTTTCTTTTTGGGGATTTTCTTTCTTTTTTGGATCACTCTGCCTCGGTGGGAGATGGCCAACTTGTTGAAAAAAAAATAAATAAATAAATAAATAAATAAATATACAAATTATAATATTAAATATATTAATCAGCATTATATTGAAGTATTTTGTCCTGCCTCCCAAGAGCAGGAATTCCACTGGAATGGATTAATTGCATTTCACTTAATTTAAATGAGGAAAACTGATCTGATATACTACGAACAAATTGTTTTACGAGCTAGGTCAAGGAACAGATTAAACTTGTAAGCCGAGGTTCCACTGTTTATTAAAGATGTTAAACAAATGATATCTTATTTACATCTAAAAATAAATTAAAAATGGGGACTGTGATAATTACTTGAAAGTATGATTCAGTGGCTAGAAAATTTTGTGGTAGCAACTAATCAATTATTAAAAAGAAATGGCAAAGTTTGTCTCATCTAGTAAAGTACACTAACACTTATTTCATGCATATTCCACTCAGAGTATATTTGTTAAAAATTCAATTATATCAAAATGTTTCTAGAGTTTTCTTCGTAGGCATACGTAGACAGCAACTCTTGCCTCATATCTGTGGTGGCATCTGATACTATAAAAGCATTGATATATAATTATTCACAGAATAAAGGTTGCGCATTCTCTTAATATTTGTTAACATCCTCCGACATATAACTCAGACAAATACAAAATATATTTTACCTTTTAACCCGTTCTTTGAGTGTAGCTACCTGGATGGTAAGTCGACCAAGAAATCGGCTGATGATAGGGCGACTTTTAGCGAACTTATCCTTCAATTCAACTTCCAATACATCATGTAAATATGCAACAAAGGTAAATTCCTGAAAGACAGTGAGAAACTATTTACTGTTGAAGGCATTAATAACTTCATTTACATAAAAAATTTTTGCCTTTTGAAATTTTGTACTTACTTACACAGAATTAAATTCTGCAAAAAAAAAAAAAAAATCTAGAAAGTAATATGTGCCTCAGGCAATTATTCAAAACCTGCCCATAAAAATCAATACTCTGAACTTTCAGTGTATGTTATTCCATTTAAGAAGAATAAATTTTACTAAGTAAACATTAAGACGTGAACTTCAAAAAAATTTCTTTACAAATACAAAAGTTGCAATGAAAAGTACAAGCAGACCAAGGTAAAGACAACAGCCACATCCCTCACCCCCTTTTATACACACACTTCTCCATTTTGTAGAGAGAATTTTACATGTCAAAAATGTAAAATTAAATTATTTAAGAGCATCACTTACAGTGCAATACAGTATACAGGTACATAAAAAAAAAAGGGATGTAAGGTACAAACAATAATCTGAGAAAAGCATAACAAACCTGATAGCTACCTGACAATATATTCTATATAAAACCTGATCACAAGCAAGTACAGAATAAAAATTCTTGTAATGAAGAAAGGCTTTAATAGTCAACTGCAGGATAATCAAGACAAATTATACATGAGGAGTTAATACACTACAGTACTGCAAAACAGGATAAAAAGAAAGAGCGATAGCAATAACAAGATAAATAAACAGCATATATTCTAAGAAACTGGTGACTGAGGCTAGCTGTACTTATAACTATAATTTCTTTAATACTATTACTGTATTTATTTTTATAAACTGTAGTCAAATGTGAAACTAAATACACTATGAAATAAATATCAGCTTCATGAGTAACAAACCTGTCTCTTCCATGAAGGGTTGACAGTATTCTCCACCACAGAGGAGCGTGCTTCCTGTCCATGATGAGGTAACAGTGTCCGAGATTCCCCAGGAAGTATGCGCAGCTTCACATAAGGGTCAGGTTGAAAAAATATACCCCTCCGTAGCCCATGAGCTGATATATCTGAATGAAACAGTATGACTTAGTCTTTAAACAACAATGTATATTACAAGACTACAATACAACATTACACTTTACCATGATGTCATGAAAGCTAAATTTCACTTACATTTCAGATATAAGAAGTTTCACAGGCTCTTAACAATTATGAAAACAATTTCAACCTATGCAATACTGTATTACCATATGCTTAAAAATTATCAAATAAATTCCTTCTTTTGTAATACAGCACTGTATATATAAATATTGTACATATGATATGTTTATCTCTTCATCTATGGTAACTTCCTATCTTGAAGATTCAACCACATACAAAACCCTTCCTGAAAATTCAGATGTGTCCACATTTAAAGAAATATGAATCAAAACATTCTAAATACAGTACAGTACCAGGTAAAAATTAGAAAATTTTCTACCCTGCCCCCATGATGTATGAATAGTTGATGCTATTACCATCACCAGACCTCACTGCACCTGACTCCACTTTATTCACCTGCCTTCTAGCCTAAACTTCATTTTTTTTTCTCTTCTTTGTACTGGACCAATTTGTCATCTATACTGACAAAACATCTAATAAATGTCTAAAGTGCTGCATATAGTTTTTATTCCACTGTTTGCTGGCATTATGCCTAATATTTGTAAGATTTGTGCTGAATGACCCAAATAGGTTAATTGAGTCTTTTAATTATAAATAAAAGTATTAAAACAGAAGCTAAATGTTGTGTACACTGATTTTACAAAAGCCTTCAACACGTCTTAACCAAAATGCAGGTAAAAGGAATAGCAGGAGAAAGTCTGCAGATGGACATTTAACTTCTAAACAAATAGAACCCCAAAGAGTAGTAATATACAAAGTGGAGTTGGAGGTTGCCTTTGAGAAAAGCTCTGTTCCTCAAGGTACATGTATATTACTTGCCACATTTCTATTTCCCATTTTTAAATCTGACATATACAAGGACAGACATTATAGCACCTTATCATCATTTGCTACTGATACCAGTAGTTTTGTGAGTGGCATCCATCGAAGACACAGCAAATCTCCAAGTAGCTATGAATCATATCTTCCAGTTGCTACACTATGGAAAAACTAAAAACTAAAATAAATAAAGACTAAAATGGAGTACAATACAGATTCAAATCATTCAGTACAGTTGAAGTTCAATGTGTGAGGCATGGGAATGACACTCTCAGAAGCCCTCACATTCAAGGCTCACAATAATATTGCTATCATTACCATGAGTAAAATGATAGACTGGATAATGAGAACATTCCAAACAAGAAAAGCTCAACCAATGATGACACTCTTCAAGTCACCTGCTCTCTCCAGGCTGGAATACTGCAGTATATACTAACAGCCCCCTTCACAGCAGGAGATATTCTAGACAGTGTACAAAGAACCTTCATGGCTCTTATGGATTCAATGAAACATTTGAGCTATGTACTGGAAACACTTAAGTACTACTCTGAATTGTACTCCTAGCAATGTAGGAGGAAAGAGTTTCTCATAATTTACACCTGGAAAATCATCAAGGGACAGGTCCCAAACCTATACACTGAAATCACTCCATATGAAAGTAAAAGACTTGGCAGATGGTGCAAAGCACCTCCAATAAAATGACAGGGGTGCAAGGAGTACAAGAAGAGAGTTCAATAAGTGTATGAGAACCTAGACTTTTCAATGTCCTTCCTTATACATAAAGGGAATTACCAACAAACCTCTAGCAGACTTTAAAAAAGAACTTGATAAGCTCAAGTCAGTTCCTGATCAGCTGGGCTGTGGAACATGTGTTGGATTGCAAGCAGTTGGCATCAACAGTCTGGTCAATCAGGCCAGCAACCAAGACATCTGGTTCGGGATGGGCCGTGTAGGCGGCGACCCCCAGATTAGTTGTAAGTTAAGCATACGATAAGGTACATAAACATTACCCACTCTTCTTGTCATTTAGCCTAGAAAAAATCTATAATAGGGAGGGGAAAGAAACAAGCCATACTTACTTGAAAGTGTAAAACGGATAAATCGTGTGCAGGAGAGAGAGTGCTGCAAAGTCAATGATGAATGGAGGGTCTCTTCTTCTGAGGAATCAGAGGCAGATCCATCACTTAGCCTTACAACTCGTAGCACCGCAGATGACCCCAAACATGCATTACCACTCTCCTCTCCACTGTGGTAACGTATTACAACACTGCCTACATCTGTAATGATGTGCAATTATTACTGATGTAAGCAACATCCAGTTTAGTCAGTCATTCATTTCTGGCCTTAAATATCCAAAAAATTATTTAGTGTACGTATTTCATTTTTTATGGTTAAAATCATGATTGATTTCTAATGAATCTAATAGCACTAAATATCAAAGAATTGATCTAGTCTGTTTTATCTTTATGGTTATAATCATGATTGATTTCTACCGTATCTAACAGCAACATAGGCTGCTAATATAATGAATATTACAAGGATCCCAATAAAAATAAGTCACTGACTTTTTGGGAATTATCAACTGGGTAATTTACACACATTATGTATGACAATTGTAATTACCCAAAACTTGTGTAATTTTATTTGCATGTATGATGCTTTAATGAATATAAGACAGAAAACCTTACTAGTACAGGGTGGCTCACTTCTCTGAAGGACTGAAGGAACATCGATGGTCCAGCATAGTTCTCCCTGTGACTCACCGTCACACCGTCTCTGATCCACACACTGCTCAGGTCCACTGTCACCTGTAATGTAAAGCTTTTCTATAGAAATCTAATACTTAGCATCCCCTATGAAAAACTAACTAAAAATTCACTGCCTAATTTGAAACAAGTAAACGAGGTATAACAAGTGTTTAATACCACATAAGTATAATAAATGAATATATAACGTTATTAATACATGTACCGTAACACACAAAACTAAATAGGTAGATACAGTACTGCAACAATACTCAACTACTACTGATTGTATCATACATAAATAACAAAAAAGGCACAATACCGTGACAGAACAATGCACAAATAACCTGCATATAGGAGAAAGGAGCTTATGACGACGTTTCAGTCGGACAGAAACAATGCTGTAAGCTCCTCTCTCCTATATGCAGGTTGTGTATCATACATAAATGATTGACTTAATAAATATGAATGCTTATTATGAATTCTAGGTATAAATGGGGCACAAAAAGCAACATGAAGTTCAATGATGAGAAATTTCAATTACTCCAGTAAGGAAAAGGTGAGGAAATTAAAACCATATCGCAGTATAAAACAAATTCCAACCACACAATAGAGCAAATAAATAATGTAAAAGACCTGGGAGTGATAATGTAACAGGACCTCACTTTCAATCGCATCTGCTAGAAAAATGACAGGATGGATAATGAGAACCTTCAAAACTAGAGATACCAAGCCAATGATGACACACTTCAGGTCGCTTGTTCTATCTAGGCTGGAATATTGCTGCACACTAACAGCACTTTTCAAGGAAGGTGAACTTGCTGACCTAGAAAATGTATAGAGAACCTTCACAGCACACATAACTGCAATAAAACACTTCAATTACTGGCAACACTTGGAGTTCCTCAACCTGTACTCCTCAGAATGAAGGCGGGAGAGATACATGATTATATACAACTGGAAAATCCTAGAGGGAGTAGTACCAAATTTACACACGAAAATCACTCCCTATGAAAGCAAATGACTTGGCAAACAATGCAACATCCCCCCAATAAAAAAACAGGGGCACCATTAGCACGATAAGAGGCAACACAGTAAGCGTCAGAGGCCCAAGACTGTTCAACCGCCTCCCAGCATACATAAGGGAAATTACCAATAGACCCCTGGCTGTCTTCAAGAAGGCGCTGAACAGGTACCTAAAGTCAGTACCTGACCAGCTGGGCTGTGGTTCGTACGTTGGTTTGCGTGCGGCCAACAGTAACAGCTTAGTTGATTAGGCCTTGATCCACCATGAGGCCTGGTCACAGATCGGGGCCGCGGGAGCGTTGGCCCCCAGAACCCTCTCCAGGTATATCTAAGGTATGTTGTGCTATAATTGTATAGTTTGTGTTAGTGTGCTGCTAAATTTGCATTGATTCTATGCTGTAGCAACAACCTGTTAAATAATACAGTACGAGGTACTTGTGCGATAAGTATCCTAGTGGTAGAGAATTCAGCTTTTAACCGAAAGGACCCAGGTTTGATTCCTGGACAGGGAGGCACGTATGGACAAGTCTCCTTACACCTGCTGCCCATGTTGTAATAGTAAATAGTTAATGTACCTATGTATGTGTCAGTAAGCGGGTATGTGTCGCATCTTAGGAAAGAACACAACTAGAAATCATACTACTTGCAAGCTGCCAGCAGCAACAGCCTGGCTGACGAGGCAAGAAACCGTCAGCCTGGCTAAGTGCCGGGCTGCGAGAGTAGAAAACTCTCGAAATCCATCAAAGGCATGTTAAAGGTTAAAGGTATCAGAGGTCAAAGACATACACCAAAGGTTAAAGGTATATCAAAGCCCTGGTCCACTGAGGTTTCAAGTATTTTGACTAAGTATGTGTTGGAATACCTCTTCATACGAGTAACTAACTTACGAAGACGACAGGTTGCTGTTTTTTTGCACATTCATCGAGATAGTACTATATCAAGGCGAGCCTGTCTTAATGTTTATTTTAATTTATTCAACTTCGTTATGTGACGCTAACCTAACCTATATAGTGTATGAACAAAAAAATATTTAAACGTATAAAGAAAAAAAAAGTTGACGTTGAGATAGACTGCAAACATATCCAAAACGATGTGTGTATTTTGGTCGTTGCACAATCCCAGACAGTTATCAGTGTCCCATAAGCCCAGTCTCCTCAACTTTAATGCGCGTAAAAGGAAAAGTGGAGGGTGGTCATAAAGTTATAGTGCAGCAAAATATAAAAATATGTGTGTGTGTGTGTGTGTGTGTAATTGTGTGTGTGTGTGTGTGTGTGTGTGTGTGTGTGTGTGTGTGTGTGTGTGTGTGTGTGTGTGTGTGTGTGTGTGTAAATTTGTGCATATGAATTTCTGTATGTGCATTATCATACGTATGTGTGTTTGTGTATGTATTTGTCCTTTCCCACAGTTGGGTCACAGAAGGTGGCCTTTGAAGCAGACATAACAAAGCAGTGCTGTAGTGCTGTCTGTGAAGCATTCCAAAAGACGTCTCGTAGCCCAGTGGTAGAACGCATGACCTGCTACCATTTAGGATCATGGTTGAAATCCCCGTCTATTCTTCTGTTTATTCACTGACAGTCGTTTATTACCACTTATCTCGAAGTGGTACAATCTGGAGAATGAAGTAGTGGAGGTAGGATCCGTACATAGCTTTAAGAAGAGGTACGATAAGGCTCTTGGAGCAGGAAGTGTGTGGACCTAGTAGCAACTAGTGCAGAGGCGGGACAAGGAGCTTAGACTCTATCCCTGCAACCACAAATAGGTGAGTACACTCAGTGGCCACTTTATTAGGTACCTATACACCTGATCGTCAATGCAAATATCTAATTAGCCAACCACGTGGCAGCACCTTAATGCCTAAAAGAATGTTGACATAGTCAAGCGGTTCATTTGTTGTTCAGACCGAATATCAGAATGAAGAAATGATGTCTGTCTGTCTGTTTCTCTCTCTCTAACCTGACTGACAGACCGACTTTCACTCACTCACTCACACACACACACACACACACACACACACACACACACACACACACACACACACACACACATCTCCTAAGGCGCACATCAACCAAATAACTACTGCAGCATATGGGCGCCTAACAAACCTAAGAACACCATTCCGCCATCTTAATAAGGAATCGTTCAGGACCCTGTACACTGTGTATGTTAGGTCCATATTGGAGTATGCGGCACCAGTTTGGAACCCACACCTAGCCAAGCACGTAAAGAAACTAGAGAAAGCGCAAAGACTTGCAACAAGACTAGTCCCAGAGCTAAGGGGTATGTCCTACGAGGAGAGGTTAAGGGAAATCAACTTGACGAAACTGGAGGACAGGAGAGATAGTGGGGACATGATAACGGCATATAAAATACTGAGAGAAATTGACAAGGTGGATAGAGACAGAATGTTCCAGAGATGGGACACAGCAACAAGGAAATTGAAGACACAGATGAATCACAGGGATGTTAGGAAGTATTTCTTCAGTCACAGAATAGTCAGGATGTGGAATAGTTTGGGAAGCGATATAGTGGAGGCAGGATCCATTCATAGCTTTAAGCAGAGGTATGATAAAGCTCATGGTGCAGGGAGAGTGACCTAGTAGCGGACAGTGAAGAGGCCAGGAGCTATGAATCGACCCCTGCAACCACAACTAGGGGAGTACAACTAGGTGAGTACACACACACACACACACACACACACACACACACACACACACACACACACACACACACACACACACACACACACACACATAAAGCGGACGAGGATCAGGTAAGCCTACAAGGGGATCTGGACAGGTTCCAAGCCTGGTCCGACAAATGGCTCCTGGAGTTTAACCCCAGCAAGTGCAAATTTATGAAGCTTGGGGAGGACAAAGGAGACCGCAGACGGAGTACAGTCTAAGAGGTCAGAGGTTGCAAAACTCAAGGAAAAGGATCAAGAAATTAGAGAAAGTGCAAAGGTTTGCAACAAGACTAGTCACGGAGCTGAAGGGTTTGTCTTACGAGGAGAGATTAAGGGAACTCAACTTGACGACACTGGAGGACAGGAGGGAGAGGGGAAACATGATAACAACATATAAAATACTGAGAGGAATTGACAAGGTGAATAGGGACAGAATGTTTCAGAGATGTGACACAGCAACAAGGGGTAGTTACAACTGGAAGTTGAAAACTCACACGAGTCACAGGGATGTTAGGAAGTGCTTCTTAGGGTCTTAGAGTTGTCAGGAAGTGGAACAGTCTGGAGAGTGATGCTTATGGAGCAGGGAGAGTGTCGACCAAGCAGCGACCCGTGAAGAGGCGGGGCCAGGAACTATGAATCGACCCCTGTATCCACAATTAGGTGAATACAAATACATACACACACACACACACACACACACACACACACACACACACACACACACACACACACACACACACATTTCCTAATGACATATATGTATATATGGCCTATGAAGTCAGAAAGGCAAAAGCCTGATAGCCATTTTGGGTAATTTTATTTAACTAAAATGGGAAGTGAATCTAGTCATGTCCACCTGCAAAGCTCTGTTTATTTAATAATCATTTTGTTGTCTTTATATTTCATGAGGATTATGAGAGCTGTGATCTGGAACACGTTGTTCATGTTATCGTTAGTACGAGCGCATTTATGCTCTCCAATATGCAGATTCAAAGAATGAACCACTGAGTCAAATGAGCTCAATAATGAGTCTCCAGAGTGCTCTCCCGATCTGTCTTCAACGAGTCGCAAGGTTCTGAGGTCTTCCATGTTCTCAGCTCCACCTCTCTTTGTTCTTCTCAGCTGTCTTATATATACATACAAGACATCTCATGCCACGCTTAGACATACCAACTCAAATTATATCTTCTACTTTGCTATTATTGCTGTAATTTACACCTCTCTCTTCCACCACTTTTGCTTGTCTGCGTCTGACAATTTCATAAAACTAAATATTGATGAATAAAAAAAATAATAATAAATACAAATATAAAATAATTTCTTTCTTTCCTGCAGTATACAGGTAATGTTTACATGTAATAAAATATTGTTTGGCATAAAAGAAAGTCATTAGCATACTGTGCATTTCGGACAACACTAATCCTAATGCTTAAAGATTAAGAACTAGACATAGGTTATTAAATACGAATTTTTAAAGAATTGTATATCAAAGAGCCCCTCGTTAGCATTTAGACACTCCCCCTGAATAGTGTCTATGAAGATGAAGCAGCGTAAAGGTGCCAGGACAGTGCCTCGTGCATATAGCTTTTCACAGTATTACTCTCGTATGTGGTAATGTTTAATTAATAATAAAACACGGTCAGCTTTCCTATTTCACCTGTGTTACCGCTTGACCTCATTTTATGATGTGACACGTGGCACAAGTGTCTGCCCTGTGGAAACACACATTTTGTTTTCCTCCAATGACTGTGATCTTGTGTTGACTTAACAGCTGTAAGAGAGGATCTTGCGGATCTGAAGCAAGACTTGGCTTATGCATCTAACAGTTTCTCGTAACAAAATTTGTTCTCTTTGTGCCCTCTCTAACAACAACAAAAATTAAATCAACTAACCACCACCACCACCACTAGGAGCAGAGCAGCAGCAGCAGCACCCGCATCACCACAAGCGGTAAAAGCACCAGCACAGCACAGCACCCCTACCAGCAGCACCACCAGCAAAGCACTACCACCACCAGTAAAGCACCAGCACAGCACCACTACTACCAGTAGTAAAAGCACCAACACAACACCACTACCAACAGCAGTTATACCACAGTTAACCACATCAACAACAGTAAAATATACGACACTACCACCCCAACCACTACTAGCAAGTGACCACAACACCATCACCCCCAACCCCACGAGTACCAAGACCCCACCACCACCAACACCCCTACCACTCAAACTCCACCAGCAGCAGCACCACCACCACCACCAGAGGCACCACACGCACTACCACCACCAGAAGCACCACCCACCACCACCACCCCAGCAGCAGCATCACAGCACCACCACAGCAGCACCACCACCACCACCAGCAGCTGCAACTGTACCACCACTACCACCTTCACCCGACCAGCAACATCACCCAAAACACCACCACCGAAAGGACGACGACCACCAGGACGATCACCACCAACACGACCCCCACCAACAGCACCGGCACCCCACCAGCAGTAGCACCACTTCCACCAGCAGCACCACCCAAACCACCACCATAAGAAATACCACCCAAACCACCAGCAACAGGAGGATCCTCGTCAGTACTCACCCCAACAACAGCACCGCCACCCCCACTAGTAGTAGCACCACCACCACCAACAATAGGACCACTCCCAACAGCACCACCGCCACCAATAACAGCAGCAGCACCACCACCACTACCCCCACCAGTAGCACCACCACCAGTAACAGCAGCACCAACACCAGTGCTCAGCACTACCACCACCCCCACCAGCATCACCACCACCACCACCATCATCACCACCACCACCAGCAGCAGCAGCACCATAACCACCCCACCAGTAGGAGCAGCACCACCCCCAACAGCAGCAGAAACACCAACACCATCCCATCACCCCAATCACCAGCACCACCCCCAGCAGCAGCACCACCCCGAACAGCAACAGCAGCAGCACCACCCCCACCAGCAGCAGCAGCACCACCAGCACCACCACCCCCACCACCAGGACCAACACCCCCACCACCAGCACAACAACCACCCCCACCACCACCAGGACCAACACCCCCACCACCACCAGGACCAACACCCCCACCACCAGCACAACAACCACCCCCCAGCACCACCACCACCAGGACCAACACCCCCACCACCAGCACAACAACCACCCCCGGCACCACCACCACCAGCACAACAACCACCCACACCACCAGCACAACAACCACCCACACCAGCAACACCACCATCACAGCCACCACTACCACCACCCCACCAGCAGCAGCAGCACCACCACCACCATCACCACCAGCACCACCACCACCAACAGCAGCAGCAGCACCACCACCATCACCAGCAGCAGCAGCAGCACCACCAGGACCAACACCCCCACCACCAGCACAACAACCCCCCACCAGCACCACCACCACCAACAGGACCAACACCCCCACCAGCAGCACAACAACCACCCCTACCAGCACCACCACCACCAGGACCAACACCCCCACCAGCAGCACAACCACCCCTACCAGCAGCACCACCACCAGGAGCAACACCCCTATCACCAGTACAACAACCCCCCACCAGCACCACTAGGACCAACACCCCCATCACCAGCACAACAACCACCCCCACCAGCACCACCAAGACCAACACCCCCACCACTAGGACCAACACCCCCACCAGCAGCACCACCATCACAACCACCATCACTACCACCCCCACCAGCCTACCACCACCAGCAGCAGCACCACCACCAGTAGAACCACCACCACCAGTAATAGCAGCACCACAAGTAGCAGCACCAGTAGCACCACTACCACTACCACCACCACCACCAGTAGCACCACAACCGCCACTACCACCGGTAGCACCCCAATTAACACCACCAGTAGCCCAACCCCCACCGCCTGCACTAACACGACCAATAGTAGCACAACCCCCACCAGTAGCACCACCATCATCAGTAGCATAACCACCACCATCACCACCAGCAGCATAACTACCACCACCACCAGTAGCACCACCACCACCACTAGCATTACCACCACCACCACCACCAGTAGCATCACTACCACCACTAACATTACCACCACCACCACAACCATCACCAGTAGCATAACTACTACCACCACCACCACCAGTAGCATCACCACCACCACCACCACCACAACCATCACCAGTAGCATAACTACCGCCACCACCACCATCATCAGTAGCATCACCACCACCACTAGCATTACCACCACCACCACAACCATCATCAGTAGCATAACTACCACCACCACCACTACCACTAGCATTACCACCACCACCACTACCACTAGCATTACCACCACCACCACAACCATCACCAGTAGCATAACTACTACCACCACCACCACCACCACCACCACCAGTAGCATCACCACCACCAGTAGCATCACCACCACCACTAGCATTACCACCACCACCACAACCATCACCAGTAGCATAACTACCACCACCACTAGCATTACCACCACCACCAAAACCATCACCAGTAGCATAACTACCACCATCATCAGCAGCACTACCACCACCAAGATTACCAGTAGCATCACTATCACGATCGCCAGTAGCACCACCACCAGTGGCAGGTGTAGGTGTACGTGGGCAGAGAGAGTGATGTGGGCGGTATTACCTAGTTCTCTCTCTCTCTCTCCCCTTCTCTCTCTCTCTCCCCCTTCTCTCTCTCTCTCCCCCTTCTCTCTCTCTCTCCCCCTTCTCTCTCTCTCCCCCCTTCTATCTCTTCTCACTCTCTCCCCTTCTATCTCTCCTCACTCTCTCCCCTTCTCCTATCTCTCCTCACTCTCTCCCTTTCTCCTATCTCTCCTTACTCTCTCCCCTTCTCCTATCTCTCCTCACTCTCTCCCCTTCTCCTATCTCTCCTCACTCTCTCCCTTTCTCCTATCTTTCCTCACTCTCTCCCTTTCTCCTATCTCTCCTCACTCTCCCTCCCTTTCTCCTATCTCTCCTCACTCTCTCCCCTTCTCCTATCTCTCCTCACTCTCTCCCTTTCTCCTATCTCTCCTCACTCTCTCTCTTTCTCCTATCTCTCCTCACTCTCTCCCCTTCTCCTATCTCTCCTCACTCTCTCCCTTTCTCCTGTCTCTCCTCACTCTCTCCCTTTCTCCTATCTCTCCTCACTCTCTCCCTTTCTCCTATCTCTCCTCACTCTCTCCCCTTCTCCTCTCTCTCTCCCCCTCTCCTCTCTCCCCCTCTAATCTCTCTCTCTCTCTCTCTCTCTCTCTCTCTCTCTCTCTCTCTCTCTCTCTCTCTCTCTCTCTCTCTCTCTCTCTCTCTCTCTCTGTAACCGGATGTGGAGTCTTCTTGAAACCCACCCCTCACCACCTCTTACTTCCCCTCCCCTCCTTTCCACCACACCATCCTCCTATCCTCTAACAACCATCCACCCCTCATCCTGCTCTCCACCAACCCCTTACACCCTACAATCCTCTCCTTCAACCCCAACACCCCACCATCCTCTCCTTCAGCCCCAACACCCCACCATCCTTTGGTAGCCAGCCCCCACTACACTAAGAAGATAAGAGTGTAAGAACAAAGGGTTTAGTGCACCAGGCCTACTGGCCCATGCTGGGCACTGCCTACCAACACTACACTGTTTTCACTGCGGCATCTCTCTCAGACTTTTACACTGATCTTTATTCTACTTAGCAATATTTTTGTTCACAGTGGCACTCTGGTCTTCTAAGTGACACTGTTTCACTCAGTGACACTAAGTGGGATACATTATCAATGTGAGCACAATAGGAAAGCAGCACTGCTTACCTTTTCTACACGACAGTTAAGAGTGTAACGCTGGGATGAAGGGGGAAGCTGGGGGATGATCCAGAGGGTTGAGGAATTTACTTTGTTCTGATATAAAGGTAATGCCGAGTTCAATGCATTAAAAAAGCGTCTATTCACGACATTTAACATTTTTAAAATCCTAGCACAAAAAAAAGTTACATAAAGTTTCAACACAAATAATATATAAACAAATGATAGGTTAAAAACAATGTTACCCATTAAAATGCCATAGAGTCAAGCACGCTGAGTTTCTCCTTAAATGTCAGAGATCTGAACAGATACTCAGACAAGCCGATTCCACTATATAAAAAGTGCATATGTAAGTGTAAAGTCCTCCAGTCTGCTATATTTGCAGCACGACCTAATATAATCTCAAGGACATTGGGAAACTTAAAGTTATTACTAGTCTTGCCCTGAAGTCACTAACTCCTACCTAGTAGTCATGTAACTTACCCATATATATACAGGTATGTTAATGTTCTTGTACACAGCTTGGTGTGCTGAAGAAGATCTGTTTCAGGCCCAGATATACTGTCTCTATGGATTCGGTTATAGTTTGCATCAATGACCAACAACACTTTAGCATTTGGTTGATAGTTCTGTAAGACAGACTACTGATGCTGTTGCATATCTGCGACTGGTTTCCACAGCTCTTGTACCCCTGCAACTCAGCCCGTGGACAACTGCACGCAGTACCAGGGGTATTTAAAACCTGGACGGGCCAAAGTTTTGTATACATGTGTACAACCCGCGGGAACCAATGGCGTATCAGCAGTTGCTCTTCCGTTGTGTGCGCTCCAACATGTATCGGGATGTGGTGAAAATAGATACCATTGTATACCCTTGAAGAGTTTCGAGAGTTTCACTACTCTCGGAGCCCGGCCATGGGCCAGACTAGTCTGGTGCTTGCCTGATCAACCAGGCTGTTGCTGCTAGAGGCCAGCTGCCCCACATATCCATCACAGCCTGGTTGATCTGGCACCTGGTGAAGATACTTGTCCAGTTTCCTCTTGAAGGCTTCTACACTTATTCCAGCCGTGTTTCTGATATCTTCTGACAAGATGTTGAAAAGTCTGGGACCCTGGATGTTGATACAGTGTTCCTTTATTGTCCCCACCGCACCCCTGCTCCTCACTGGGTTTATTTTACACTTCCTCCCATATCTCTCACTCCAGTATGTTGTTATGGGACCAGACCCTCGAGTACTTTCCAGATATATATTATCATGTATCTCTATCTCCTCGGCTCCAGTGAGTACAAGTTCACGACTTGAAGGCGTTCCCAGTAGTTTAGGTGCTTTACTGGCTCAATGTGAGCCGTAAACGATCTCTGCATTTGTTCCAGCTCTGATATTTCTCCTGCTTTGAACGGGGCCGTCAGCACTGAGCAATATTCTAAGTGAGGGAGCACTAGCGATTTGAAGAGTGTCACCATCGGCATTATTTACTTTGTTTTGAAAGTTCTCAATACCCACCCCGTCATCTTCCTGGCTGTCGTGATCTTTGTCCTGTTATGGTCTTTAAAATTATTATTATTATAATCAAAAAGAAGCGCTAAGCCACAAGGACTATACAGCTATGGTCTCTAAAAGAAAGGTCCGCTGACATAATTATTCCCAGGTTTTTTACGTGTTCCTTTCGTTCTATTTGGTGACCCCCTTGAGTTTTGTATATAGTGCTCCTATTGAGTTAATTTTTTTCCATACCTAAGCAGCTGGTACTTATCACCACTGAACATCATATTGTTCTCCACTGCCCACTGTAAAACCCTGTTACGTCTTCCTTTAATTTTTTCGTGTCTTCTACTGTAGTGACTTTCATGCTTATTTTAGTGTCATCTGTAAATGATGATACAAGACTGTGACGGGTGTTTTTATCTGTCTGCTATGAGGATGAGAAACAGCAGAGATGCCAGGACAGTGTCTTGGGGCACTGAGCTTTTGACCTCGCCGATGCTGGATTTCGCTCTGTTTACTACTACTTTTTGTGTTCTGTGTGTTAGGTACTCGAAAATCCATCTGCCTACCTTCCCCGTAATGCCCATGGCCCTCATTCTGTGAGCTCTCACTCCATGGTCGCATATTGCAAACGCCTTAGCAAAATCTGCGTAAATCACATCTGCATTTTGGTCGTCTTCCAACGCCTCCGAAATTCTGCCACAGTGGTTCAGCAGCTGTGACAGGTATGATCGTCCTGCTCTAAAACCATGCTGGTTCGGGTTATGCCGGTTGTGCTGGTCCGTGAAATTTATAATCTGCCGTCTCATCATTCGTTCGAAGATTTTTCTGATGTGAGACGTTAGGGCTACGGGTCTAATTTTTAGCTAGTGCTCTACTACCTCCCTTATGCAAAGGAGCTATGTCTGCACTCTTTAATGTCTCCGGTATTTCCCCTAGATCTAGGCTCTTTCTCCAGAGAATACTGAGGACTCGTGCTTGTGATACTGTGCACTTCCATGAATCTGGTCCAGGTGCTGAGTGAGTGGACATGTTATCCATTTCTTTTTCGAAATCTATGGGATTTGTACTGATGTCAGTTAGTTGGTCTGTGCGGCCTTCTGCTGGAGTGAAAAATGTTTCTGCATTCTCTACCTTGCTGTCATTTAGTGGGTTGCTGAACACCGACTCATACTGTTCTTTTAGGATTTCACTCATTTTCTGTTTATCGTCAGTATAAGATTCTCTCAATGCGCGCATGAGCACTTAGCCAGTTGTTTGCAGGAGTTTGATTCACAGTTCCACACCCACGTCTTCTCAAGTTTTACATACCGAGTATAAAGATTCCTGGTCTCCAGGACTTTACCATACCTACGATTTATTCTGTCTTATGGTGTTTCCGCTGCCGGAGGCTGCCATAGTGAAGAGCTCTGTTCCACAAGGCACAGTACTCGCCCCCATCCTGTTTCTCATCCTCATATCAGACATAGACAGAGATATACACCACAGCACCGTATCATCCTTTGCAGATGATACTAGGATCTGCATGAGGCTGTCCTCTATTGAGGACACTGTTAACCTCCAAGCAGATATAAACAAAGTTTTCCAATGGACAACGAAAAACAATATGATGTTCAATGAGGACAAATTCCAACTATGTACTCCGTTATGGAAAACTGGAGGGGATAATAACTAGAACAGAGTATACTACAAACTCTGGCCTTACAAAAGAGCGGAAAAATACTGCAAGGGACCTGGGAGTAGTCATGTCTGAGGATCTCACTTTCAAGGATCACAACATTTCCACGATCACAAGTGCAAAGAAAATGATAGGATGGATAATGAGAACGTTCCAAACGAGAGATGCCAAGCCAATGATGATCCTTTTCAAATCGTTCTCTCTAGGCTGGAATACTGCTGTACATTAACATCTCCGTTCAAAGCAGGTGAAATTGCAGATCTAGAGAGTGTACAGAGATCCTTTACTGCACGCATAAGTTCTGTCAAGCACCTTAACTACTGGGAACGCTTGGAAGCACTTGACTTGTACTCGTTGGAACGCAGGAGGGAGATATATACCATAATCTACGCTTGGAAAATCCTGGAAGGAATGGTCCCGAATCTGCACACACAAATCACTCCCTACGAAAGTAAAAGACTGGCAGGCGATGCAAAATGCCCCCAATTAAATGTAGGGGCGCCATTGGTACACTAAGAGAAAACACCATAAGTGTCCTGGGCCCAAGACTGTTCAACAGCCTCCCACCAAGTATAAGGGGAATTACCAATAAACCCCTGGCTGCCTTCAAGAAAGAGCTGGACAGATACCTAAAGTCAGTGCCGGATCAGCTGGGCTGTGGTTCGTACGTTGGACTGCGTGCGGCCAGCAGTAACAGCCTGGTTGATCAAGCCCTGATCCACCGGGAGGCCTGGTCGTGGACCGGGCCGCGGGGGCGTTGATCCCCGGAATAACCTCCAGGTAGACTTCAGGTACCACTTCCAGTCTAATTTATTTAAAGAGAATTGTTATTGTTCCAATTAAAACCTTAAGAAAATTCCTGAATGAATAGAAGAAAAAGATGGCTACATGGACGACAGTATTTATGTGCCTACATGACAAGGATGTACTGCTATTTAAGCAATATGAAAACCTTTACATTAAGACACACTGCAATATACCGATTCTTTGTTTTTCAAATGGGGTATAAAACCTAGCTGGTGCACGCTAGCAGATGCTTAACCTGTGACGACTCATCTGATTAAGACCCGGTCTCACGAGAGACGGTGTTCTTTCCTGACAAATAAACCACCGTCATTAAACAGTAAAGAGTAGGCCTTGATGGCAAGAAGTCTTAAATATTTACTGGGCGTTAGCACAAAAAGGTGTTTCAGCGCACTATGCATTCTCGCATACAACCCAACCTTCCAAATAACAAACCATCCACACACACACACACAAACACTTAATAAAATAAATGTAATTACACAAGGTTAAAATAACCCAGGTCTTGGATGTTGTCTAACACATCATTAAGTGTCACACTGTGCGAGTGACACTTGTTACCACACAACACGAAGTGTTATAACTTATTACAACTAGCAGAAAACTAAAGCTGGTCTACCTGGAGTGTGTTCCGAGGATAGACGCCCTCACGGCCCGGTCCCAGACCAGGACTCACGGTGGATGAATTGATCAACCAGGCTGTTGGTCCTACGTAAGCGCTACAGCCCAGACGATTAGGCACTGACGTGAGAAACTTCTAAGCTTGTCCTTTCCTTCTTGAAGACAGCCAGGGGTCTGTTGGTAATCTTCTTTATGTATAAAGGGAGGACGCTGAAGCGGCTTGGTTCCTTCACACTGAGTTTTCCCTTAACGTATTCACTGCCCCCACGTTTTTCACTGGGGGAGGGGGGCGAAATTACTTTGCACCGCCTGTCAAGCCTATTACTTTCATGGGGAACGATTTATGTGAATAGATTAGGGATCAAATCTAGAAATTTCCAGGTGTAGACTATAATTTCTCCCTCTCGCCTACGTTCCAAGGAGTACAGATCGAAGGTCTTCAAATGTCCCCAGTAATTTAGGTACTTAACTGAACCTATGTGAGCTGTGAAGGTTCTCGGCACAAATATTTTCCGGATCTGCAATTTCGTCTGCCTTGAACGGAGCTGTTAGAGTGCAGCAGTACTCCAGCCTAAAGAGAACGAGTGACCGGAGAAGTATCAATTGCCTGACATCCCTTGTTTTCAAGGCTCTAGTTGTTCAATCTTTCATTTTCCTTGTGGTTGTGATAGTGACACTAGGGTGTTCCTTGATATAATCTGCAATGATCGCTCCAAGGTCTCTCACATTAGTCTTACTCTCTAATGAGTGATTCGAGTTTGTTTTATGCTCCGTTCCAGTCTTTATTTCCTCAGTCTTTCCATAGCGGAGTAATTGAAACTTGTCCTCACTGAACATCATGTAGTTATCAGTGACTCACTTGAAGACTTTATGGTAGCTTGGAGGTTTGCTGTGTCCTCAATGGATGCCACTCTTATACAGATTCTATTATCGTTGGCAAATGAGGATAGGGTGCTATGATTTATAAGACTGTCTATGTCGGATGAGAATGAGCAAGTATTGTGCCTTGGGGAACAGAGCTTGTCACTATAGCAGTCTCCAATTTCATTTGTTCACTATTACACTTTGGGTTCTATTCGTCAAAAAAATTAAATATCCATCTGCCCACTTTTCCAGTTATTCCTTTTGCACGCATTTGGTTTGCTATTACAACATGATTGCACTTATTAAAGACTTTGGCAAAGTCCGTGTATATTTCATCTGCATTTTGTCCTTTGGATCATCCCAGACTATGTCATCATAGTTCAGTAGTTGCGAGAGGCAGGAAGACCTACTCTAAACCCATGCTAGCAGCCTAGAGTTGTGCAAATTATGTAAATCCATGTGGCTTTTTAATCTTGATTCTTAAAATTATTTTAAAATTTTGATAATGTGTAAAGTAAATGCTATCGGTCGATAGTTCTCTGCTGCCGCTTTTGGAGAGTGGGGCTACATCAGCTTTTTAACGACTGTGGGATGACCCCCTCACATCCAGGCTCCCTCTCCATAGAATAATTAAGGCGGGTGACAGGGACTTCCGGCTTGCTTGTATTATTAAAGTCACACGTAAATAATCAGAAAGAGATTATACCGTAGATAAGTTACAGCAACTTGAACAGAGGTCATAAATTAATTTAAAATTATTAATGATATATTCTGCAAACGCTATTATCAAGTTTTCTATATAATATAGATTAAGTGTATACGTCAAGAGTGGTAGCATTTTGCAAACCAGGTTTTCGAGTGAATCACTGGGCAATCTGAAGTAATCCTCTTAGAGCCGACAAACACCCACCACCAATAAATCAATATAGAGGGGCGGAATATTTGAACTGAAACAATATTTGCCCATAATAAATGCACTGTGACCTTGAACTTTTACCTTGTGACACTCAACTTGAATATTTCCCTAGCAAATACTAACGTTACCGTGACTTGAGACAATGTATTTCTTAAAGTTCCCGGGAACCATCACCCCAGCGACTCGTTCTCAAACCAGGCCTTATAATCTGAAAGGAAATTTTCCATAACGACGAATTAAGAAACACTAAAAAAAAAAGAATAACAGTTGTATGTTCAATGGAGACAGAAAACACCATCAATACTGCCAATGCAACACTTTAACCAGGCTTCAGTGTAACTGACGATAAAAAAAAAAAACAAGAACCCTTGGCTTTCGATCCTTCCCTCAACTTTGTTATGAGAAGCATGATGAGCTGTAATCCAGGTGATAATGCCAGAGGTCGAGTCTAACACTTTTATGAGGCTCGCTGAAGAACCAAGTCAGCGAGGTGTAGCGTCACTAATGAACTGACGCTATCAGACATGAGCTTCGTGGGTGACGATGCAAGTGACCTTGGAATGCTTCCGGGTATCATCGTCCCTGCGGCCCGTTCTCTAGTAAACAATGCTGAAGTTGAAGGTACAGCTCCTTCTATCATAACCATGACCATCAGTATTAAAACACAACAACCTTTACTCTTATCCTTGCAGATGCACTTAAAGGGATGAGTCTCACACTATGGTGTTTGCGTGACGCATTGACACGTCTCTCTCCAGTCACTGGAGGGGATTATCATTGATATTATCCATCTTTTATTGCTGTTTGTTTGTTGACGTTATTCTTTTGTTTTTATTTGATCTTGTCTGTTGTTGCTGATGTGGTTGTTTGCTCGTTTTTTTTCTTGTCGTTTTTGTGGTTGTTTGTTTGATGCTGTTGTTGTTAGGTAGGGAGGATGTTAGTAAAGCCTCCCACATCATCAATACCGCTGGTTCACTACCACAGTTCCTTTAATATTAATCATGAGTGGACATTCTCACCAAGTGATTCAACTCATTAATCACTAACACGCTCTCAATATACAACACTGGTTTTCTAATACATCTACCTACCTACCTAAACAATGAACACTAAAATTATATTATTGGTTAGGTTAGAGTGAACCTAAATTTTCATAAATTTACGTCCAATTAACAGTCAACAACGAAATTACAAAAACGAGTGGATCCAAATGGATCCACTGCCCACAACAGTGAAGACAAAGTTTTCGCTGCGTAGAACGTTATCATGACTGTGCACTGAAGTCATTCTTCCTGACTATTCAGCTGAAGTCTTCTCCAGGCTGAGGGACTGATCACTTCAAAAACTATTGCTTCAAGGATAATGAACTGATCACACCATCTTTACCTCGCCAATGCTTCTGTTGTCTCCCCATTTACAGCAGTAACTTCTGTACTCGACAATAAAGATACTCAACTGTTGTCCGTGTGTCTTACTCATCTTTAACATGTTTTGTTAACGGTCTACACAGAGCGCAACTGAGTCCAAACAAAAGCTTGTGTCAGCAGCATGTGTCTTTTGTCTTCATGTACAGCTAGGGTTATATCGCTGTTGCTTAATTCGTTACAAATAATGTGCCTGTTCCGTAAAGGGCTACACTAATATACTGTGTGACCAATACTGCTTTAATGCTTTATTAATTTTTCACACAATGCACTATTATAGCGGAGAAATGAAACAAATGACTGACATCCATCTCTTCACACTGACATCCATCGCGTCACAATGGCATCCATTTCGTCACACTAACATCCATGACGGTTACGCTGAGATCCATGTGATCACACGGGGCCAGGAGCTGAGATTCAACCCCTGCAATCACACATACAGTAATAGGCGAGTACTAACATCATCCTGGTAAGTACTTACTGGCACTTCCCTAGACCCAGACCTCCCCGTGTCCCTGCTCATCTATGTCCTTACTTTTGATATACCTGTGATCGCTTTCCAGTGCTCTATTCCCGCAGCTCAGCCTGAGACAAGGCTTCACTGATGATCACCTGGTCAACCAGGTTATTTGTGTCAGCAACTTGAAGTCCCACACTGACATCACAACCTGGTTGATCTAACACTTAGAGAAGGAAGCTGTCCAGCTTCTTAAAGACTTGTACCTTCATTCCAGCAATATTCCTGATATCTGCTGGTAATATGTTGAGTCTTGCGTCACGGATGTTGACACAATGTTCTCTAATTATACCCATGGCCTCCCTGCTCTTCACTGAGTTTATTCCACACTTCCTCCCATAGTTTTTACTTCAATAAGTTGTTACAGCAGTGTGCAGGTTAGAAATCAGACCCTTAAGTATCTTATAATATATATATATATAGATATATATATAGATATATATATATATATATATATATATATATATATATATATATATATATATATATATATATATATATATGTATGTATGTGTGTGTGTGTGTGTGTGTGTGTGTGTGTGTGAGTGAGGGAGGTGAAGTGTTAAATGATGATGAAAGTATTTTCTTTTTTGGGGATTTTCTTTCTTTTTGGGTTACCCTGCCTCGGTGGGAGACGACTGACGTGTTGATATATTTTATATATATATATATATATATATATATATATATATATATATATATATATATATATATATATATATATATATATATATATATATATAATCAGGCACCTCTTCCCCGTTCCAGAGAGAACAATTCATAGACTTTGAGATATTTCCAGTAGTGTTTTATAGATTATTGGGCGGTTCTTGGTAGCGGGGAGTAATGATAAAGGTCTCGGAGGCTTCTTACTTTATCTGCGGTATCTGGAGTACACAAGCAGTGTGTTACGTGCCCATGGCCCGGGAGGGCGCGAAATATGAACTCAGCTGGCAGACAGCATAGGCTGTCTGTGCAGACAGTACAGGCTATCTACATTCGCTCGGCCACCTACCACATGGTCGACCCGACCATGACTGGCTATATAAAACTCGGTTTTTCTCTCGTAGGAACAGGGCACAGCACACAAAATAAAAACATATATATATATATATATATACATATGGACATGGAAAAAAATTCCTACAGGGAGGGAAGAAAAAAACAGGTGGGGTGTGCTAAACATCGTGGTCATAGGCAGTGAGCGTCGATGGGCATCGCTGCACGCCCTCCTGCGTCTGGACAGATACTGCAACACAGGAGACATCGCTGCGGCTCAGCTGTGACGTAACAGGGTACGATCTCCACTGGAACGGTGAAGCAGTCATCGTAGTAGTCGCTGCAGCCATCAGGCATCTCTTCCCCGTTCCAGAGAGAACAATTCATAGACTTTGAGATATTTCCAGTAGTTTATGTGGACAATATTTACAAAATTTCTTATAAACAGTTCTGGCCCGGACCCAGACCAGGCCTCGCTATTGACATGATCCATCAGGTTGTTGCTGCAGGCCGCACGCAGACCAACGTATGAATCACAGCCCGGCTATCTTACTGGCTCTCTCTCCTGCCTTGAAAGGCGCTGCCAGCACACAACATTAAAATCTTGAGATCACAAGTGACTTGAAAAGTCACTTGTGCTCTCACGTTGGCGTTGCTTCTCTTGGTTTGAGTGTGCTTATAATTCACTATTATTTTCCTGCCCTTTGTTGTATTTACCTTATTGTGCCTTCCAGATGACAGATCCTCTGATATAATTATTTTTAAGTGTTTTACCTGTTCTACATTCTATAATATGTCCTGCCTGCACTCTGTATACTACATTTTGACGTCGTAATTCTTCCCATACCCAAGGAGTTAAGATTTGCCATTAAATATATTACTGTTTTCCTTTGCTCTTTAGAAGACATCGTTGACCTTTGCTTGTAGTTTTCCGTGTTTTCTACTGGGTTACTTGCATACTTATTTTCGTTTCGTTTGCAAAAGTTATGAAGGTGTTGGTAGTTTTGAGAAGAAATAGTAATGGTGAGAGGATTGTGCCTCTCCGTAATTATTTGTATACTCTTCCTAGAGTGAACTTTATTTCCTCTCATATTTTGCACTCGGATCACTCAGCTCAAACGTTTTAAGTCAAACCGAAGAGTCAGCGGTACAAATGCCGTGGTCCATCACATGGCCAGCAGTCGGTCTGTCATGATCCGCCATAGGACCAGCAGTGGCACAGCCGTGCTCGATCATCGAGTCACCAATGACTACCCCGGCCGGCCCAACGGTAGCTCTACTCTGACCACTGGGTCAGCGGTACCTCTAGTCAGACCACTGGGTCAGCGGTACCTCTAGTCAGACCACTGGGTCAGCGGTAGCTCTACTCTGACCACTGGGCTAATAGCGCTTCTAAACAAATCACCTTAGGGGAAAACTGAGTCAAGCGACTTTCCAATTCAAATGGAATAGTATTACATCTTGCAGCTGATGAACTGCGGGGAAAAACAATGACAGTCTTGAAGTATGAAGGAAGTTTCAATATGATGAACAAGACACACGTGCAACACTTGGTATCTTTGTGGAGACGTTTCGCTAACTAGTGGCTCAACCAGTCTGATACAGAGAAATACTGCACACGGTAGAAGCCTAAATGGATCAGATGGCAAGAGTGGAAGACGTGGTGAACAAGTTTGAGGTGATCAGTCACTTATCCTTGAAAGATGTAACAATTTTGATGAATCAGATTCATCAAGACTGTTGCATAGAGCACCTTTTTTTCTAGGCTGGGGGACTGATTACCTTAAACAACTTCATGTGTTCTACCGTCTGTAGTATTATTCTCTGTATGGAAGTGATCAAGCAGCTTGTTAGCGCAACATCTCAACAATAAAGATGCCCAAGTGTTGCACACGTCTTATTTATTTACTTACCAATATTTTAAAACCATTAATATATGAAAGTTTCAATAATATGCATGATTTCTAGTTTAAACATAAGATAACGTGGGGAGTTGAATAATTAGAGAACAATCGCCGACGTGCATAATGCAGGCTAATTTCTGCTAACTAAACGCACAATCTGTATCTGAAAAGTACATCTGGAATAAGATAAGACATCTTAATGCAACAAGGAAACTTATAGGTGGCAACGATGAGCTTAAGTTACAAGCTTTCACGAGTGAAAATATGAACAAACTTGCAAAATATTGTTAGTAAAAGTAAACGTTGTCACGCTAAATTAAAGCAACGTCTTATATTATTGTAAGACTCATTTTAGCAGCGTCATCGCCAAATATCCTTGAGATTCACGGAGTGAACTTGTCGAGGAAACAGGTTTAAGTGTGATGTACTGCCTTTATAATGCAACCCGTTCCCCATATTAATAATTTATTTTCCAGAGCGTTATAATGCATAAGTTTGTGTATTCTCTAAACCGAAACACCCCCCCCCCCCTAAAAAAAAAAAATTAGCTAATGTAGGCAATTACAATAATGATATACAATACAGACAAGTTAATGAATTTTACAGCAGGGCAACACCTGGATGTTGTTATTCTGAAAAAGTTTCCCCAATCAGAAGTTATTGATACTGATATTATATACAGAAGATAATGGAAGACGAGAGAATCAGTACCTGGAACTGGAAGCCGGTGTTCAGCACCTAGTCTTAATGAATCTGAAGCCTAGGCAGGAAGATGAACTCTTATTTTAGGCAAGGTCAGGCCCGGGTTACAAGGTCAGGCCCGGGTTACAAGGACAGTGATCCCGGAAACCATTACCAAATAAACTTCAGACACTCAAGAGGCGGTGTATACCCCACTGTATTCTTTACTATACGTCATTAGTGACATGTCTAAAAATATTTCCAAAGATAAACTGTATTTACATTCTTTTAACAAATGCACCACTAAAATATAATTCACTGTGAAATAAGTCAAAAAACAGAGTGCTGGAAATATCAATTAGCGTGGGACAATTACAAATTATTAATGCATACCTGGGAGAAAGATGAGGCAGTTCAGTTTTTTTTACAGCGACGGACGCAATGTGACAACCCTGGTAGTGTGAGGCCTTAAAAGGCATTAAGTCACCTGAACATTAACCTCACGACTAAAAAAAAACATACCACGGGTGGGATTTGAACCTGCGGTCAGTCTCAAAACTCCAGACCGTCGCGTTAGAAGTGACTGAAGTAAACTGTGTGTAAATCAAGTAACCAGTAAAAGGCTCTCTTGGTGTATACAAAGTATACACGCCTCTCGGTACACACACCTCTCTCGGTGCACAAACAGTATAAAACACACCTTTCTGTATATACACACAGCATGCATACCTCTCGCTATAGTGTACACAGTATACATACCACTCGGTATATGCACACTAGCAAACCTGCCTGACTGTCAAATTAAGTATCCTCCACTTCACGAAGGCAACGTACGCGTGTGTGCGTGCGTGCGCATGTGTGTGTGTACACTCGCCGATCTGTGTTTTCGAGAGTTGATACTTAGCTCCTGGTCTGGCCTCTACGCTACCTGCTACTGTTAGTTTGTTGCTTCGTGTGAGCCTTGAGAGTCCTAACAGTGACGCTAACAACTAATCTACCAACCACGCTTACAACTGAAGGTGAAATTTGGGAAAGTGTGAGCCAGCAGATGCTTACTCTCGCTTCTTGTACTCGACCAGCCACCCGCTTTCCACTCAAGATATCCCGGTTATTGTAATGCCGTTCACACTGGTAATATCCTGTCATTGTAATGTCATGGTAATATCCTGGTTATTGTAATATACCTCACACTGGTAATGTCCTGGTTATTGTAATATACCTCACACTGGTAATATTCTGGTTATTGTAATATATCTCACACTGGTAATATCCTGGTTATTGTAATATATCTCACACTGGTAATATCCTGGTTATTGTAATATATCTCACACAGGTAATATTCTGGTTATTGTAATATATCTCACACTGGTAATATCCTGGTTATTGTAATATATCTCACACAGGTAATATTCTGGTTATTGTAATATATCTCACACTGGTAATATCCTGGTTATTGTAATATATCTCACACAGGTAATATTCTGGTTATTGTAATATATCTCACACTGGTAATATCCTGGTTATTGTAATATATCTCACACAGGTAATATTCTGGTTATTGTAATATATCTCACACTGGTAATATCCTGGTTATTGTAATATATCTCACACTGGTAATATCCTGGTTATTGTAATATATCTCACACAGGTAATATCCTGGTTATTGTAATATATCTCACACTGGTAATATCCTGGTTATTGTAATATATCTCACACAGGTAATATCCTGGTTATTGTAATATATCTCACACAGGTAATATCCTGGCTATTGTAATATATCTCACAATGGTAATATTCTGGTTATTGTAATATATCTCACACAGGTAATATCCTGGTTATTGTAAGATATCTCACACTGGTAATATCCTGGTTATTGTAATATATCTCACACTGGTAATATCCTGGTTATTGTAATATATCTCACACAGGTAATATCCTGGTTATTGTAATATATCTCACACAGGTAATATCCTGGCTATTGTAATATATCTCACACTGGTAATATTCTGGTTATTGTAATATATCTCACACAGGTAATATCCTGGTTATTGTAAGATATCTCACACTGGTAATATCCTGGTTATTGTAATATATCTCACACTGGTAATATCCTGGTTATTGTAATATATCTCACACAGGTAATATCCTGGTTATTGTAATATATCTCACACTGGTAATATCCTGGTTATTGTAATATATCTCACACAGGTAATATCCTGGTTATTGTAATATATCTCACACAGGTAATATCCTGGCTATTGTAATATATCTCACACTGGTAATATTCTGGTTATTGTAATATATCTCACACAGGTAATATCCTGGTTATTGTAAGATATCTCACACTGGTAATATCCTGGTTATTGTAATATATCTCACACTGGTAATATCCTGGTTATTGTAATATATCTCACACAGGTAATATCCTGGTTATTGTAATATATCTCACACTGGTAATATCCTGGTTATTGTAATATATCTCACACAGGTAATATCCTGGTTATTGTAATATATCTCACACAGGTAATATCCTGGTTATTGTAATATATCTCACACTGGTAATTTATTTTTTTTATTATCACACCGGCCGATTCCCACCAAGGCAGGGTGGCCCGAAAAAGAAAAACTTTCACCATCATTCACTCCATCACTGTCTTGCCAGAAGGGTGCTTTACACTACAGTTTTTAAACTGCAACATTAACACCCCTCCTTCAGAGTGCAGGCACTGTACTTCCCATCTCCAGGACTCAAGTCCGGCCTGCCGGTTTCCCTGAATCCCTTCATAAATGTTACTTTGCTCACACTCCAACAGCACGTCAAGTATTAAAAACCATTTGTCTCCATTCACTCCTATCAAACACGCTCACGCATGCCTGCTGGAAGTCCAAGCCCCTCGCACACAAAACCTCCTTTACCCCCTCCCTCCAACCCTTCCTAGGCCGACCCCTACCCCGCCTTCCTTCCACTACAGACTGATACACTCTTGAAGTCATTCTGTTTCGCTCCATTCTCTCTACATGTCCGAACCACCTCAACAACCCTTCCTCAGCCCTCTGGACAACAGTTTTGGTAATCCCGCACCTCCTCCTAACTTCCAAACTACGAATTCTCTGCATTATATTCACACCACACATTGCCCTCAGACATGACATCTCCACTGCCTCCAGCCTTCTCCTCGCTGCAACATTCATCACCCACGCTTCACACCCATATAAGAGCGTTGGTAAAACTATACTCTCATACATTCCCCTCTTTGCCTCCAAGGACAAAGTTCTTTGTCTCCACAGACTCCTAAGTGCACCACTCACTCTTTTTCCCTCATCAATTCTATGATTCACCTCATCTTTCATAGACCCATCCGCTGACACGTCCACTCCCAAATATCTGAATACGTTCACCTCCTCCATACTCTCTCCCTCCAATCTGATATTCAATCTTTCATCACCTAATCTTTTTGTTATCCTCATAACCTTACTCTTTCCTGTATTCACCTTTAATTTTCTTCTTTTGCACACCCTACCAAATTCATCCACCAATCTCTGCAACTTCTCTTCAGAATCTCCCAAGAGCACAGTGTCATCAGCAAAGAGCAGCTGTGACAACTCCCACTTTGTGTGTGATTCTTTATCTTTTAACTCCACGCCTCTTGCCAAGACCCTCGCATTTACTTCTCTTACAACCCCATCTATAAATATATTAAACAACCACGGTGACATCACACATCCTTGTCTAAGGCCTACTTTTACTGGGAAAAAATTTCCCTCTTTTCTACATACTCTAACTTGAGCCTCACTATCCTCGTAAAAACTCTTCACTGCTTTCAGTAACCTACCTCCTACACCATACACTTGCAACATCTGCCACATTGCCCCCCTATCCACCCTGTCATACGCCTTTTCCAAATCCATAAATGCCACAAAGACCTCTTTAGCCTTATCTAAATACTGTTCACTTATATGTTTCACTGTAAACACCTGGTCCACACACCCCCTACCTTTCCTAAAGCCTCCTTGTTCATCTGCTATCCTATTCTCCGTCTTACTCTTAATTCTTTCAATTATAACTCTACCATACACTTTACCAGGTACACTCAACAGACTTATCCCCCTATAATTTTTGCACTCTCTTTTATCCCCTTTGCCTTTATACAAAGGAACTATGCATGCTCTCTGCCAATCCCTAGGTACCTTACCCTCTTCCATACATTTATTAAATAATTGCACCAACCACTCCAAAACTATATCCCCACCTGCTTTTAACATTTCTATCTTTATCCCATCAATCCCGGCTGCCTTACCCCCTTTCATTTTACCTACTGCCTCACGAACTTCCCCCACACTCACAACTGGCTCTTCCTCACTCCTACAAGATGTTATTCCTCCTTGCCCTATACACGAAATCACAGCTTCCCTATCTTCATCAACATTTAACAATTCCTCAAAATATTCCTTCCATCTTCCCAATACCTCTAACTCTCCATTTAATAACTCTCCTCTCCTATTTTTAACTGACAAATCCATTTGTTCTCTAGGCTTTCTTAACTTGTTAATCTCACTCCAAAACTTTTTCTTATTTTCAACAAAATTTGTTGATAACATCTCACCCACTCTCTCATTTGCTCTCTTTTTACATTGCTTCACCACTCTCTTAACTTCTCTCTTTTTCTCCGTATACTCTTCCCTCCTTGCATCACTTCTACTTTGTAAAAACTTCTCATATGCTAACTTTTTCTCCCTTACTACTCTCTTTACATCATCATTCCACCAATCGCTCCTCTTCCCTCCTGCACCCACTTTCCTGTAACCACAAACTTCTGCTGAACACTCTAACACTACATTTTTAAACCTACCCCATACCTCTTCGACCCCATTGCCTATGCTCTCATTAGCCCATCTATCCTCCAATAGCTGTTTATATCTTACCCTAACTGCCTCCTCTTTTAGTTTATAAACCTTCACCTCTCTCTTCCCTGATGCTTCTATTCTCCTTGTATCCCATCTACCTTTTACTCTCAGTGTAGCTACAACTAGAAAGTGATCTGATATATCTGTGGCCCCTCTATAAACATGTACATCCTGAAGTCTACTCAACAGTCTTTTATCTACCAATACATAATCCAACAAACTACTGTCATTTCGCCCTACATCATATCGTGTATACTTATTTATCCTCTTTTTCTTAAAATATGTATTACCTATAACTAAACCCCTTTCTATACAAAGTTCAATCAAAGGGCTCCCATTATCATTTACACCTGGCACCCCAAACTTACCTACCACACCCTCTCTAAAAGTTTCTCCTACTTTAGCATTCAAGTCCCCTACCACAATTACTCTCTCACTTGGTTCAAAGGCTCCTATACATTCACTTAACATCTCCCAAAATCTCTCTCTCTCCTCTGCATTCCTCTCTTCTCCAGGTGCATACACGCTTATTATGACCCACTTCTCACATCCAACCTTTACTTTAATCCACATAATTCTTGAATTTACACATTCATATTCTCTTTTCTCCTTCCATAACTGATCATTTAACATTACTGCTACCCCTTCCTTTGCTCTAACTCTCTCAGATACTCCAGATTTAATCCCATTTATTTCCCCCCACTGAAACTCTCCTACCCCCTTCAGCTTTGTTTCGCTTAGGGCCAGGACATCCAACTTCTTTTCATTCATAACATCAGCAATCATCTGTTTCTTGTCATCCGCACTACATCCACGCACATTTAAGCAACCCAGTTTTATAAAGTTTTTCTTCTTCTCTTTTTTAGTAATTGTATACAGGAGAAGGGGTTACTAGCCCATTGCTCCCGGCATTTTAGTCGCCTCATACGACACGCATGGCTTACGGAGGAAAGATTCTTTTCCACTTCCCCATGGACAATAGAAGAAATAAAAAAGAACAAGAGCTATTTAGAAAAGGAGAAAAACCTAGATGTATGTATATATATATATGCATGTGCGTGTCTGTGAAGTGTGACCAAAGTGTAAGTAGGAGTAGCAAGATATCCCTGTTATCTTAGCGTGTTTATGAGACAGAAAAAGAAACCAGCAATCCTACCATCATGCAAAACAATTACAGGTTTTTGTTTCACAGTCATCTGGCAGGACGGTAGTACTTCCCTGGGTGGTTGCTGTCTACCAACCTACTACCTGTAATATTCTGGTTATTGTAATATATTTCACACAGGTAATATCCTGGATACTGTAGTCCTTTTCACCTTGGGAATTAATACTCTGGTTATTACAATCCTTGTCTATCGGGAGTCTACCTGGAGGTTATTCCGGGGATCAACGCCCCCGCGGTCCGGTCCATGACCAGGCCTTCCGGTGGATCAGGGCCTGATCAACCAGGCTGTTATTGCTGGCCGCACGCAGTCCAACCTATGAACAACAGCCCAGCTGATCCGGCACTGACTTTAGGTATCTGTCCAGCTCTCTCTTGAAGGCAGCCAGGGGTTTATTGGCAATTCCCCTAATGCTTGGTGGGAGGCTGTTGAACAGTCTTGGGCCCCGGACACTTATGGTGTTTTCTCTTAGTGTACCAATGGCTCCCCTGCTTTTAACTGGGGGTAATTTTCATCGCCTGCCCAGTCTTTTACTTTCGTAGGGAGTGATTTGTGTGTGCAGATTCGGGACCATTCCTTCCAGGATTTTCCAAGTGTAGATTATGATATATATCTCCCTCCTGCGTTCCAACGAGTACAAGTCAAGTGCTTCCAAGCGTTCCCGGTAGTTCAGGTGCTTGACAGAACTCATACGTGCAGTAAAGGATCTCTGTACACTCTCTAGATCTGCAATTTCACCTGTTTTGAATGGAGATGTTAATGTACAGCAGTATTCCAGCCTAGAGAGAACAAGTGATTTGTCACCTTGGTAATTAATACTCTGGTTATTACAATCCCTTTCACTCTTGCAATTCATGTCATGGTTATTGCAATGCCTCTCGTATGATTAGTTTTCTGATTATTGCAATAGCTATTACCTTAATATCAATCACTTTTCTCAAGGAATAAACAAAATCCTGTTTTCAAGGATGCCTTTTAGCGCCTTTACTAAACACATTACTAAGACAATTCCTTTATTACTTTAGCTATTAGTTAAGTGCAACAAATATGGAGAAGTCACAGCATGTGTAAATGCTTGTGTTCAGAGCTAAACAAATTACGTATTTTATGCACTCTTTAATGATAAACAAAAAGATAATCTACGTTTCCTCAAAATGAATTCAATTCCATCATCATCCCTGTAGTAATTATTTAGATGTATATTTAGTTGTACTCGTACATGTGAGAGGTAGTTCCCAGTTCTACCTTTGCAGGTCGGCCTGAGGCAAGACCTCCTTGCAGCTGTACTTACACCACAGTTTACCTAGTGATGGTTTCGGGAATTATTATCCCTTCAGCCTGTTCCCAGACCAGGCCCCTCTGTTTACAGCTTGATCGGCGTGGCTATTGGTGCTTGTTGCACGCAGTCTGACGTAAGCACCATAGCCTGACAAAGTAAGAATTTCAAGAACTTAGCAAAAACAAGTAGTTTATACTCTAATGACTGGTATTTCATACAATGAAGATGTATCCGGCAGCGAGCCTTGTGTCAGCTGGGGTGACGGGAGGGAGTGAGAGTTGCACCAACACGGATCTAGCGAGTGAACTAAATCGACAACTTCCCCCTGGTGGCATTGTTACCACTGGCCTCAATCTTTCTCTCGCTTACTTAATACACATAAACCAACAACATGCTCCCATCTAAACTGCAGCCTCACCTGAAACACTATGAACAATATCAGTAAGTTTCTATAAAGGCTTTGATAAGTTGTGGTAGGAGAGTACAAGGTTGGAACAAGTGCTACACCTGTCAAGAGGTGATCGCACCAGCACACAACACCCCCACTTTACATTATCCCACCCGGTTTTCGCAGTTATTGACACTATGTATACATTTACACTCGATGTGTGTATATTTTTGCGTATTATTTCTCGCTCTGTGATAACATCATATATTTAATTTTCATCCGTGTGTGGGCCAGGTCAGTTTGTAATAATAATTCCTAAATAACAGTAACTCCAGCTCTCCTAAAGCGAAGCTCTTGTACCTGCCGTAACTAACGAACACAATAGAATGCGTGACTATATCCTCATAAAACTACCGAAGTCTCGCAACTCAGATTGACACATTTTGTTATGCCGTGTATACAACCCATCCTGTCTGGTGGAATACCACAGGGAAACAACTAGCTTTTGTTCTCGCAAAATAATTCTCAGGTGTGACGCTACAACTGCAGGTGTTCATTCTAGCCTTCATACAGAATTGAAAAGCCACACACACCGTGGGTGTTCACACCATGTAACTCATAGGAAGGTAGCACACAGAGTTCTCACTGTGTTCAGCTTATATAGAATAAGGAATCCGCACACTGCGGGTGTTCTCACAGTGTTCCTCTCACACATAATAAGATAGCCGACACTGTGGGATTATTAAATATAAACAAGAAATGGTATATGCGAGCGCGTATACCCGGAGGTGTGGATGATGGTGGTGTGGCTAGCCTCCAGCCGTGACCAGACTTACACAGCCTCCAAGGTAGAGGCCACATACCTGCACCATCCTCACCACCACACACCTGAGCCATTCTCACTACCACCACACCTGCACCATCCTTACCACCACCACACACCTGCACCATCCTCGCCACCACCACACCGGCACCATCCTCAACATCACCAGCACACCTGCACCATTCTCAACATCACCAGCACACCTGCACCATCCTCACTACTACCACACCTGGACTATCCTCATCACCACAACACACCTGCACCATCCTCACCACTACCACACCTGCACCATCCTAATCACCACCACACACCTGCACCATCCTCACCACTACCACACCTGCACTATCCTCGTCACCACCACACACCTGCACCATCCTCACCACCACCACCACCACACCTGCGCCATCCTCATTACCACCACACACCTGCACCACCCTCAACACCACCACATCTGCACCATCCTCACCACAGCACACACCTGCACCATCCTCTCCAGCACCACACCTGCACCACCCTCACACACCTGCACCATCCTCACCATCACCACAGACCTACATTAGCCTCACCACCACCACACTTGCACCATCCTCACTACCACCACACACCTGCACCATACTCACAACCAGCACACCTGCACCATTCACACCACCACGCCTGCACCACCACCACACACCTGCACCACCCTCACCACCACCACACACCTGCACCACCACCACACACCTGCACCACCACCACACCTGCACCAGCCTCAACACCACCACATCTGCACCATCCACACCACAACACACACCTGCACCATCCTCTCGAGCACCACACCTGCACCACCCTCACCACCACCACACACCTGCACCATCCTCACCACCACCACACCTGCACCATCCTCACCACCACCACAGATCTACACCAGCCTCACCACCACCACCACACTTGCACCATCCTCACTACCACCACACACCTGCACCATACTCACAACCAGCACACCTGCACCATCCACACCACCACCACACCTGCACCACCCTCACCACCACCACACACCTGCACCATCCTCACCACCACCCCAGACCTACACCAGCCTCACCACCACCACCACACTTGCACTATCCTCACTACCACCACACACCTGCACCATACTCACAACCAGCACATCTGCACCATCCTCACCACCACCACACCTGCACCACCCTCACCACCACCACACACCTGCACCATCCTCACCACCACCACAGACCTACACCAGCCTCACCACCACCACCACCACACTTGCACCATCCTCACTACCACCACACACCTGCACCATACTCACAACCAGCACACCTGCACCATCCACACCACCACCACCACCGCACGTGCACCATCCTCAACACCACCACCACACCTGCACCATACTCACCACCACCATCATACCTGGAGTTTACCTGGAGAGAGTTCCGGGAGTCAACGCCCCCGCGGCCCAGTCTGTGACCAGGCCTCATGGTGGATCAGAGCCTGATCAACCAGGCTGTTACTGCTGGCTGCACGCAATCCAACGTACGAGCCACAGCCCGGCTGGTCAGGTACCGACTTTAGGTGCTTGTCCAGTGCCTGCTTGAAGACAGCCAGGGGTCTCTTGGTAATCCCCCTTATGTATGCTGGGAGCAGTTGAACAGTCTCGGGCCCCTGACACTTACTGCATTGTCTCTTAACGTGCCAGTGACACCCCTGCTTTTCATTGGGGGGATGTTGCATCGTCTGCCGAGTCTTTTGCTTTCATTGTGAGTGATTTTCGTGTGCAAGTTCGGTACTAGTCCCTCTAGGATTTTCCAGGTGTATATAATCATGTATCTCTCCCGCCTGCGTTCCAGGGAGTACAGGTTCAGGAACTTCAAGCGCTCCCAGTAACTGAGGTGTTTTATCTCCGTTATGCGCGCCGTGAAGGTTATCTGTACATTTTCTAGGTCAGCAATTTCATCTGCCTTGAAAGGTGCTGTTAGTGTGCAGCAATATTCCAGCCTAGATAGAACAAGCTACCTGAAGAGTGTCATCATGGGCTTGGTATCCCTAGTTTTGAAGGTTCTCATTATCCATCCTGTCATTTTTTCTAGCAGATGCGATTGATACAATGTTATAGTCCTCGAAGGTGAGATCCTCCGACATGGTCACTCCCAGGTCTTTGACGTTGGTTTTTCGCTCTATTTTGTGGCCGGAATTTGTTTTGTACTCTGATGAAGATTTAATTTCCTCATGTTTACCATATCGGAGTAATTGAAATTTCTCATCGTTGAACTTCATATTGTTTTCTGCAGCCTACTGAAAGATTTGGTTGATGTCCGCCTGGAGCCTTGCAGTGTCTGCAACGGAAGACACTGTCATGCAGATTCGGGTGTCATCTGCAAAGGAAGACACGGTACTGTGGCTTACATCCCTGGCAGATATGAGGATGAGGAATAAGATAGGAGCGAGTACTGTGCCTTGCAGAGCAGAGCTTTTCACCGTAGCCGCCTCAGACTTTACTCTGTTGACTACTACTCTTTGTGTTCTGTTTGTGAGGAAATTATAGATCCATCTACCAACTTTTCCTGGTATTCCTTCAGCAAGCATTTTGTGCGCTATTACGCCATGGTCACACTTGTCGAAGGCTTTTGCAAAGTCTGTATATATTACATCTGCATTCTTTTTGTTTTCTAGTGCATCAAGAACCTTGTCGTAGTGATCCAGTAGCTGAGACAGACAGAAGCGACCTGCTCTAAACCCATGCTGCCATGGGTTGTGTAATTGATGGGCATCTAGATGGGTGGCGATCTTGCTTCTTAGGACCCTTTCAAAGAGTTTTATGATATGGGATGTTAGTGCTATCGGTCTGTAGTTCTTTGCTATTGCTTTACTGCCCCCTTTGTGGAGTGGGGCTATGTCTGTTGTTTTTAGTAACTGTGGGACGACTCCCGTGTCCATGCTCCCTCTCCATAGGATGGTAAAAGCTCGTGATAGGGGCTTCTTGCAGTTCTTGACGAACACGGAGTTCCATGAGTCTGGCCCTGGGGCAGAGTGCATGGGCATGTCACTTATCGCCTGTTCTAAGTCATCTGGCATCAGGATAACATCAGATAGGCTTGTGTTTACCAAATTCTGTGGATCTCTCATAAAAAATTCATTTTGATCTTCGACTCTCAGTCTGGTTAGCGGCTTGTTAAAAACTGAGTCATATTGGGACTTGAGTAGCTCACTCATTTCCTTGCTGTCATCTGTGTAGGACCCATCTTGTTTAAGTAGGGGCCCAATACTGGATGTTGTTCTCGACTTTGATTTGGCATAAGAAAAGAAATACTTTGTGTTTCTTTCGATTTCATTTATGGCTTTTAGTTCTTCCCGCGATTCCTGACTTCTATAAGATTCCTGCAACATCCTCAACACCACCACCACACCTGCACCATCCTCACCAGCACCACACCTGCGCCATCATCACCACCACACACCTGCATCATCCTCACTACCACCTCACACCAGCACCACACCTGCACCATCCTCACCATTACCACACACCTGCACCACCCTCACCACCACCACACACTTGCACCATCCTCACCATCACCACACACCTGCACCATCCTCACTACCACCTCACACCAGCACCATCCTCCCCACTTCCACACACCTACACTACCACATACCTTCACCACCACAAACCTGCACTGCCACATACCTTCACCCCCACACACCTGCACCACCCTACACCACCATACACCTACACCACCACATACCTACACCACACAACTACACCATCCTACACCTATACCACGACACACGTATACTACATACCTACATCACCACACACCTACACCATCCTACATCACCACATACATACACCACCACACACCTACACCACCACATACCTACACCACATACCTACACCACCACACACCTACAGCACCACACACCTACACCACCACACACCCACACCACCATACGCCTACATCACCATACACCTACACCACCACATACCTACACCATACACCTACACCACCACATACCAACACCACCACACACCCACACCACCACATATCAACACCACCACACACCCACACCACCACACACCAACACCAGCACACACCAACACCATCACATACCTACACCACCACACACCTACACCACCACATACCTACACCACCACATACCTACACCACCACATACGTACTCCATCACACACCTACACCACCACATACCTACACCACCACACACCTACACCACCACACGCCTACATCACCATACACCTACACCACCACATACCTGCACCATACACCTACACCACCACATACCAACACCACCACATACCCACACCACCACACGCCTACACCACCACATATCAACACCACCACATATCAACACCACCACACACCCACACCACCACACACCTACACCAGCACACACCAACACCATCACATACCTACACCACCACATACCTACACCACCACACACCTACACCACCACATACCTACACCACCATATATCTACACCACCACACACCTACACCACCACATACCTACACCACCACACACCTACACCATCACATACCTACGCCACCACACACCTACACCACCACATACCTACGCCACCACACACCTACACCACCACATACCTACACCACCACACACCTATACCACCACATACCTACACCACCACATACCTACACTACCACATACCTACACCACCACAACCCTACACCACCACACACCTACACCACCACACATATACACCACCACACACCTACACCACCACATACCTACACCACCACACATCTACACCACTACACACCTACACCACTACATACCTACACCACTACATACCTATACTACCACATACCTACACCACCACATACCTACACCACCACACACCTACACAACCACACACCTACACCACCACACACCTACACCACCACATACCTACACCACCACATACCTACACCACTACATACCTACACCACTACATACCTATACTACCACATACCTACACCACCACATACCTACACCACCACACACCTACACCACCACACACCTACACCACCACATACCTACACCACCACACACCTACACCACCACACACCTACACCACCGCATACCTACACCACCACATACCTACACCACCACATACCTACACCACCACATACCTACACCACCACATACCTACACCACTACATACCTACACCACTACATACCTATACTACCACATACCTACACCACCACATACCTACACCACCACACACCTACACCACCACACACCTACACCACCACATACCTACACCACCACACACCTACACCACCACACACCTACACCACCGCATACCTACACCACCACATACCTACACCACCACATACCTACACCACTACATACCTACACCACTACATACCTATACTACCACATACCTACACCACCACATACCTACACCACCACACACCTACACCACCACACACCTACACCACCACACACCTACACCACCACACACCTACACCACCGCATACCTACACCACCACATACCTACACCACCACGTACCTACACCACCACGTACCTACACCACCACATACCTACACCACCGCATACCTACACCACCACATACCTACACCACTACATACCTACACCACTACATACCTACACCACCACATACCTACACCACCACACACCTACACCACCACACACCTACACCACCACACACCTACACCACCACACACCTACACCACCACACACCTACACCACCACACACCTACACCACCACACACCTACACCACCGCATACCTACACCACCACATACCTACACCAGGTCTCAAGCACACTTACACCCTCCGTATCCTCTCACAATACAATTTTATATAATCTTAAGTTTAATTTAGACATTTTAGAGCTTTATGCACAATTTCATTTAACAAATTGGCCCTCTACCAGTAAGGCGAAGTAACCCAAAGAATGAAAACGCATTCGCCATCATTTATTCCCTTGCACATTCACCATCAGTCACGCTTTAATTATAGAAGATTTAGAGCTCTCTTCCCACGATGATGCTCGTTTAAAACCAGTCTGAAACCTAAATGCAATGTATTTCAACTTGCCCTCAAGGTTGTGCCACTTGACAAAAAAATGTGGTTGGAGAAGGTGCAGTGATAAGTGAGGCGTGAGACACTATCAAGGATGGTTAGGACTGTTAAGGTCATGCCTTACAGCCTCTGCCCCGCCAGAACCTTCTTACAATTATCTCCTAAGAATGAGCTACTATACCTATATCCTAACTAGGAGATATTTATGTATGGTAACATGTTAGTTACACTTACTACTATATAAGGGTGTTATCACGGCTGGCGATACTCAATAAGTCTGACAAATGTGAAACGGCCGCAAACACCCGGAAAGCCCCTTCACACCCCTGGATACGCATTTTACACCGTTAGTTTTCTTATGCTGTTCCCAGATGCAATTAGAAATTTTCTTTTTATCACAGTTTGGCTTATATAACTTATTAAAAGCGGTGGTGACGCGCCTGGTAGTGTGGTGTCTGCACTAGCCCAGGAAACGTTGACATTTCCATGCGTACCTGGAGGTTATTCCGGGGATCAACGCCCCCGCAGCCCGGTCCATGACCAGGCCTCCCGATGGATCAGGGCCTGATCAACTAGGCTGTTACTGCTGGCCGCACGCAGTCCAAGTCCAACGTACGAGCCACATCCCGGCTGATCCGGCACTGGCTTTAGGTCTCTCTTGAAGGCAGCCAGGGGTTTATTAGTAATTCCCCTAATGCTTGATGGGAGGCTGTTGAACAGTCTTGGGCCCAGGACACTTATGGTGTTTTCCCTTAGTGTACCAATGGCGCCCCTACTTTTAATTGGGGGTATTTTGCATCGCCTGCCAGTCTTTTACTTTCTTAGGGAGTGATTTATGTGTGCAGATTCGGGACCATTCCTTCCAGGATTTTCCAAGTGTAGATTATGATATATGTCTCCCTCCTGCGTTCCAACGAGTACAAGTCAAGTGCTTCCAAGCGTTCCCAGTAGTTAAGGTGCTTGACAGAGCTTATACGTGCAGTAAAGGATCTCTGTACTCTCTCTAGATCTGCAATTTCACCTGCTTTGAATGGAGATGTTAATGTACAGCAGTATTCCAGCCTAGAGAGAACAAGTGATTTAAAAAGGATCATCATTGGCTTGGCATCTCTCGTTTGGAACGTTCTCATTGTCCATCCTATCATTTTCTTTGCACGTGCATAATGCAAGGATGTGTTGGAATGCGCCACTCATACTTAAATTGTAATGAAAACATGTTAGGCATGATTTATGTGCCTAAGTAATATTTTACATGACTTCTAACGTGAAATTATGAGATAAAATTATTTAAAACAGTCAGCTCACCCACTAATTGAACATTAAATCAGGAGGTGACGTTTAACAGCGTCCAGGAGTTTCTGTTAATTATGGTTGTGAAGAACACAGTGAGGGAGCTGGTAATATCCCACACACTTGTGATACCCATGTTATGTCTATCAGCCCATTCTCATGGGACACCAGAGGAAAAATTCTAATACTTTAACGGTCCAATATGGAAGTTACAAATATAATTTCAGTTAAATAACATTCAAAATGACAACATATGTAAAACACCAGTGAAACACTGGGATTACTGTTAGGCAGACTTGTGTTTAGTGTGACCAGTCCAGGACACAACAGCAACATCATCCACACCCTGGAGGTTATTCCGGGGATCAACACCCCCGCGGCCCGGTCCATGACCAGGCCTCCCGATGGATCAGGGCCTGATCAACTAGGCTGTTACTGCTGGCCACACGCAGTCCAACGTACGAACCACAGCCCGGCTGATCCAGCACTGACTTTAGGTATCTGTCCAACTCTCTCTTGAAGGCAGCCAGAGGTTTATTGGCAATTCCCCTAATGCTTGATGGGAGGCTGTTGAACAGTCTTAGGCCCCGGACACTTATGGTGTTTTCTCTTAGTGTACCAATGGCTCCCCTGCTTTTAATTGGGGGTAATTTTCATCGCCTGCCAGTCTTTTACTTTCGTAGGGAGTGATTTGTATGTGCAGATTCGGGACCATTTCTTCCAGGACTTTCCAAGTGTAGATTATGATATATATCTCCCTCCTGCGTTCCAACGAGTACAAGTCAAGTGCTTCCAAGCGTTCCCAGTAGTTAAGGTGCTTGACAGAACTTATACGTGCAGTAAAGGATCTCTGTACATTCTCTAGATCTGCAATTTCACCTGTTTTGAATGGAGATGTTAATGTACAGCAGTATTCCAGCCTACTGCAGGAAGACGCAAGAACGGCACAGAAAACAAAGGTGGAATAAGAATACGAAAAAGAGGAATGTTAATGAAGAAAAAACATATAAGCAACAGAACCATCACCGTGTTGAACCTAAGAAGCAAGGCAGCCAAGAAGATGCACCCACATATGACAATAACTACAAGGTTCTATGGCAAGTACAAGCTCGCTACCAATGAGTGAGTATGCACCACTCTCTTGGCTGGCTTGCTCACCGTTTTATCTCCAGCTTCTGGATAATGTAAACTACATCCAAGAAGACTCAGTTCTGAACCTCTATTCCCATGTTTTATTTTTACTGGATCACGCGGCGCCTGAGGAACGGGAGGTAGTCAGATTTCATTCCATGAAGTTGACTTATACCTTCCTACACCAGAATTAAGGCATCCCCTGGAAGGGCCCTCTTATCTTGTTCTGTTATATATAAGAATTTTATAAAGGTTTCCCAACTGGTTTAACTTTGTGAATAACCAGAAGATAGCCATTAGACCACAAGCAAGTCAGTCAACATTTTACTATAGCAATACTATAGCAATTTACTATAGCAAGTTGTCCCCTAACCTAGCATTTGGAACAATTTCTCACAAACAGATATTCAAGAAATCAATTTCCCCCCAAAAAGTTTTGCCTTGCAGATGCCTCAAAGCTAGCCTTCTAAACCAATGATTCTCAGCGAGTGAGCCGAAGACCCCTGAGGGGATGCTGTTCACAGAAGTAAAGTCGCAGCTTCGCAGCAAGTACTGTTCTTCCTGCCGACACTTGATTTCCTTTGATATTCATCAATTAACAGAGCCTACAAATATAAGTATTAGCATGTGATAGTTCTCTTAATTTTATAAGGTTAAAAAGGGAGTCCTCGTACTCGAAAATGTTTGGCACCAATACTCAAAACCACAATAGAATTGACAATGAGAACCTACAAAACTAGGGATGCCAAGCCCATGATGATTCTCTTCAAATCGCTTGTTCTCTCTAGACTGGAATATTGCTGCACACTAACGGGGCCTTTCAAAGCAGGCGAAACTGCAGACCTGCAGAATGCACAGAGAACTCTCACGGCACGTATAAGTACGATAAAGCACCTAAATTACTGGGAACGGTTAAAGTCTCTTGATATGTACTCCCTGGAATGCAGACGAGAAAAATACATGATAATATATACTTGGAAAATCCAAGAGGGGCTAGTCCCAAATTTGCACACTAAAATGATTCCTTACGAAAACAAAACACTGGACAGGAGATGCAACATTCCCCCAATGAAAAGCAGGGGCGCCACGAGTACACTAAGAGACAACGCAATAAGTGTCAGGGGCCCAAGACTGTTCAACTGCCTCCCAGCATACATAAGGGGGATTACAAATAGACTCCCGGCTGCCTTCAAGAAGGAGCTGGACAGGCACCTAACGTCAGTACCTGACCAGCCGGGCTGTGGTTCGTACGCCGGTTTGCGTGTGGCCAACAGTAACAGCCTGATTACAGACAGGACCAAGGGGGCGTTGATTCCCCGAAACCCTCTCCAGATAGTTATACAGATTATACAGCATATAACTGTAATATACGTACCATAAAGCACCTGCTAAAGAACAGATTTCGAAATGAATTGTTGTAAGAAAGCAGCAGTGTGTGTACACATGCAGGAGTTTTGAGACTCTCTGACCGCGGGTTCAATCCCGCCCGTGGTATGGTTTTTTTTTATGCAGGATTAGTTATCTGTGTCGTTACAACCAGCCCTAAGTCAGGGATGAGAAGTGCTCATGAGTTTTTCTTAAATCAGCTGTGAGTGTGGTATGTATATCCTACAAGTACCTCGACTGTCAAATGTGGTTGGGTAGTGTAGTCATCTTGTTGCCCACCAGGTAGCACTCGCCCTCATCTTCCTGTAGTGAGATGTTTTTGTTTGCAGAGAGGAACTTTACTGAGATGCTTCTCCAGTGAATCTGACTGATGTTCCATGGGCTTTTCTTGGTCAAATAGGCGAAAAGCATAATTTTTTTCTTTACCATTGTTTCTTATTCACTCTTTGTCATTAGTCTTCCTGGTTCATATTGCCCAAGCACCTCTAGGTCCATAACTCACCGTCAGGGTTTACCCTGCTTAATACGAACTTTAATAATGAGCGAAACGTAGTTTAAAGAAAATAAAGGCCTGTTCTGCATTACATATCTTTATATCTGCTGCATGTTTACTTCAGTTGGTGTGCCTCACGATTTCGTATTTGCTCATCTTTTCTGTAGGTCTGAGCATCAACTAACGTGGCGCCATTTTTACAGTTACAGTTCTTACTGGCTTCATGATTTATTCTCGACTTAGGTGACACAGTGATAACTATTTGTCGCTGTTTGGTGGTCTTGGCAGCCGCCTCTGCTCCTTCCTTGCCAGCGACCGTACTCTGGAGCGGTATGCAGTGGATCACCATCATCCATCTTTATTTTTTTGAAGAAGTCCTATTTGTGTAGTGGTTATTACTATACTATTATATTCATGTGCCAGGGCTAAATCCGTATAGACCGTACAGGAAATGAGACCTAATTAGGTCTGAACTGAAGGGAGGGTAGTTTCAATTTCTGGAATTAACAGCCCTGTACCAGCATCTTGGGAGGTGTAATGGTTGAGTGTTTCTACTACCGGAGCCCGGCTTCCGGCACCACATATTCTCAGTGTTCTGTAAGGGGCGTGTTGTTAGCTCTTGTATGTAATTTATATTTCAAGTCTACATGGTGCAGCATCGATAGTCTCCAGGCAGCAGCTGCACTCACACCACAATGACTGGTCCAGCGTGCTCGTGGTGCATACATTTGATGAGTTCTGATGAAGTGTTTAATTTCTTAGGACGTTGCTTTTTCTGTATTTTACAATGTGGCAGCAGTACTGCTGCCACACTGTAAAATGTCTTTAGTGATCAGTGTATGTGAAAGTTGGTAATGGTGTCACCTGCACTCTGCAGCCACTTATTACTCTCACACTCACTTAGCTGTTGCTTAATCTTAGGAGTCTGTCTAAGGGCTCATTTGCTCGCGAAAGGCGATGATTTTGGCTAGAAGAAAACAAGAGTCGTCATTTCCTAGTGGAGCCATTAATGCTGACTGATCCATACGGGTTTCCCGCCTTGATGATGATGATAATAATAATAATAATAATAATATCCGGTGACTTACCTGTGACCCATTTTCAGTGTGTAACTGTTATAGCCCGGCCTGAAGCTCAGATTTCCTATTGACAGCCTCATCAATCAGGCAGGCCTATACTGCCATTATAACGTAGCACATCAGGCACATCCCGCAGGATTTTTTTTTTCAAGTTTCCTCTTCAATTATTGTACCTTTATTGGGGTAGTACAGATTCTTACATCGAAGCTGTTAGGTTTGAAAAAGGACCTGCCTAACATACGAGTCAGTAGGTCTACTACAGTGCTCCATTATTCTTACGTTTATATATCCAATGGTAGAAAGTTAGGTCGTGGATCACGGATGTTGACACTTCTTTAATTGTGCCCATGACCCCATTACTCGTTAATGGGTTTATTCTGCACTCTCACTCACTCACTCTCTCTCTCTTTCTCTTCCCCTCTCTCTCTCACTCTCTCTCTCTCTCTCTCTCTCTCTCTCTCTCTCTCTCTCTCTCTCTCTCTCTCTCTCTCTCTCTCTCCCCCGCTAAGTTATGATAGTGTACAAATCAGGGACCTTACCCTCAAGCATTTTCTTCGTTTCGGAGAGTACATTACAAGTGCTTTGAAGGGGTTCCAAGTAATTAAGGTGCTTTATTGGTTATATGCTCGCAGTAAAAGCCCTATTTATATTTCCTAGCTTTGGTATGTCTCCTGCTTAACATCTCGTACTCTTTTGCTGACAAATGTGAACAGTGTGACTTATGAAGCAACTAGCTGAAAAGCCTTCAAGAGACCTTAGAAGATTACTGTGGAGCCAAAGTTGTTTTCCAGCAGTAGTTAGTGCGGGAGGCCTGGTCATGGGCCGGGCCGCAGGGGCATTGATCCCCGGAATACCCTCCAGGTAGAACCTTCTGGTGAAGCCAAATGTGTATGTGCAATGGTCTCAATTTACATAAGAATTTATTGAGACTGTTCAGCAGATCTCAATTTTCTTCCTCTGTGTTCCTTTGTAAGGTTCCCAGCATGTGTTAATCCTTAATCCTGTAGAACCCATAAGTGTTCAACAAAACAGTATTAGTAATCATCCAATACGACAAATGGTTGAATGATGATTGAGAGCGAGGCAGCAAGAAATACTGGTGTCAGAGGAAGATGTTGGCTAAGATGAGCAGTAATACTCAACCGTCGTCACCACCGCCACTCCCAACATCCGCTCCACCACCCACCGCTCACCCCAACAGTTTCCGGCGAGCCGTGGTCACTGCTTGTGTGGCTTCATGCCCAAGATTTTTGATCTTCCCATGACTGTCGCTACCACCGTCTTCATGAATTAACATGGATCAACAAATAAGTCTCACGGTAGTAAGAAAATGGGATGCGCCTTATGTGGAAAAACATATGAATAATTCAAGAGAACAGGAGCTAAGACTCGATCCATAGCAAACACATTGGCAAGTACACAAACATGCGTATTATAATAGTTGAGTGACATTTCTGACGTCTTACCTACTTATTTTAGCGACAAACTCTCTTCCTGTACTGCTAGCAACCCCCTGCTCACCTTCCAACTCATCTCTCCCTCCTTCATCTTTATCGAGGGCCGGGAATGCCTTGCTGGATGCCATCTTAGTAAGTTAGTTTATTTAGGCACAGGTACACATAAGTACAATTATCATACATAGTATAAATTACCTAGGATAACCCCCCAAAAATCAGACTTATTTAAACTGGGGTCCTACACATGCTTTATGTGGGCAGTTATAGGCCTTCTTAATACATAAGTTCTATGTGTTAAAGGTTCCTGGGATCACCGCTTCCGGTGGCCCGGTCTCACACCATGCTTTTTAACTGTAAAGGAAATCTTGCAGGAATGAGAACTTTGGAGAACTACACAGAAAAGTAACGGTAAGTATAAACTGAATGTATGAATTACAATGTATTAAAGATTTACTGATGTACCTTCACCTTTACTACTTTTGATGGGTTTCGAGTTTTCCTATGCCCGGAACCCGGCCCTGAGCCAGGCTTCTCTGGTCAACCAGGCTGTTTATGTGTGTTTTAAAACTGAAAAATAGGCCATTGATCCTGCCGAGTGCAAAACATTGACTGAGCGTCTGTGCGTCACACACATAGGGCAAGCTGATAATACCTCCATCTGATCAAATTTAACTATTACCTTAAGTGAACTGCGATAAATAAAAATTACAAAAACACAATAAATAATGATCGTATATTTAAACAAAATGTGGACAGAAAGAAAATAGGTTAATAAGTGTGAGAAAAATGGAAGAATTAAAAACGAGTGGGAATGAGAGAGGTAGGAAAAGTCATGAGGAAGGGAAAAGATAAGGAGAGTGACAAGGACGAGGATAACCACAGGACCACCGTCAGCAGGAGTCTAGGATGATCACAGCCACCGTCACCGCCCACTTACCTGTTCCGCCACATCCGTTCCTAATTCCCCCCCCCCCCCGCCCTTTAACATCCTCTCCCCCTGCTCCTAATCTCCCTCTCCACGTATATCCTCCCCCACCCTCCCTTCTAGTCCTATATTACAGTTTACCTTGAAGCTAAACTATAATATAAGAAGCTATACTAACAATACATCTTATGATGTAATCTTTAATCTTTCAGAGTTACATGCAGCCTCAATGACGTTCATGTAGTCTTTAAAGCCCAATAAACAACCTAACAGGAGTGGACTGATATAACTAACTGCCTCAATTATATGACCACAATCTCCCTGAAGCCGATCATTAAATGACCAAGACTCTCGTCACGACAAATCTTTCACATCTCCAGACAAAATACCGTTACCACCTCTGTTTACGTAAACACCCACTAACGAAATTACATAAACGAGCAGTCTGTGTGTCACCGGGGGAGACAATCATCAATAGATGACACACTCATTTAGTTACTAAAATCTGCATGAGTGTCATCCATTGAGGACATCATAAACCTCCAGGCGGATATAAACCAAATTTTTCAATGGTCAGCGGAAAACAATATGACGTTCATTGATGACGAATTTCAGATGCTCCGTTATGGAAAACTTGAGGAAATAATAGGGAGTACAAAACATTCTGATCATATCATAGAGTGAAAAACTAACGTGAAGAAATCAGGAGTGATAATGTTAGAGGATCTTACATTTAAGGTTCACAAGCGTCACTGTCACATCTACGAGGAAAATGACAAGATGGATAATGAGAACTTTCAAAATGAGGGATGCCATACCAATGATGGTCCTTTTTAAGTCACTTGTTATCTCTAGGCTGGAATACTGCTGTGCACTAACAGCCCTATTCAAGGCAGGTGAAACTGCAGATCTAGAGAATGTACAGAGAATCTTCCCTACACGTATTAGTAGAGTAAGTCATGCACCTTAATTACTGGGAACGTCTGAAGTCCCTTGACCTGTACTCCATGGAATGTAGTCGAGAAAAAAATGCATTATAATCTACACATGGAAAATCCTAGAGCGACTGGTCCCAAATCTACACACAGAAATCACTCCCAATGAAAACAATAGACTTCGCAGACGGTTCAACATACCCCCATTGAAAAGCCATAAGTACACTGAGAGAAAACACAATAAGTGTCCGGGGCCGAAGACTATTCAGCAGCCTCCTATCATGCATAGGCCTCTGACTGTCTTAAGAGGGAACTACCTGGAGAGTATTCTGGGGATCAACGTCCCTGCGGCTCGGTCCACGACCAGGCCTCCCGGTGACTCAAGTATCATGTGGGGTTCGAACACGTGGATAGGGTAAAGAAATACTCACGTAGGCTGGTAGTACGTATAATTATAACGGTAAGTATTGGTAGGCGCCAAACAGCCGGTGACCTGCCTCCTTGCTCTCTCTCGTAAGACTGACTGCCCACAGTACCCATATGTGAGGGGGTGTTTGAAATACTGCTGTGGTCAGCAGCAATATGAATACAGTCAGTGATTCACGCAGAGACGGTTGGTAGTGAGTCATCTACTGGTACACTGGTTACTGGTAACTGGTACTACTACTGAGAGCTCGGCGACGCTAACGTATGTCATCCCGACATACAACTAATACAAACTAGAGATGGCAGGTGTACGGCTTGGGCTGATTCTATACAATGTCAAAGTACACAACAATTGAACATTATAACATACATAAGTAGAACATTGGAATGGAAGCTTACGTAACTGAAACTGTAATGCAATACAAGATATAATATAACACAACTCATCGAATGAAACTCAACGAATGAAACTCATCGAATGAAACTCAACGTTGAGATTACACAATAGAAGTGATAAAAAAAAATTTTGATCGATCGATCTGTATTCATGTGATCTACGGATTCTGAGGAAGGAATATATACAAAGAAAGAAGTGTTTAACAGAAAGGCAGATTCGGTGCACTCAAATCTAGACTGTTAACTCTCAGAATTCGGAGAGAACGTGAACACCAAAAAAAAAATTCTTGAATACTGATAAGTTGATACTGTAATTATTCATCTATACAGGTTATTTACATTTAACCCCAACTCTGCTAGGGTGAGATTGACATATGCAGAATGAGTGTCATCTCTGGGAGGATCAAACTCTGTTGCACTGGCTAACTCATGCTGTATTTGAGGCAAATCTGAATTGGTAATTACAAATGATACTTGAGGATTTCTCAATACCTGTCGTGTACGTAGGGAATAACGACATTCAGGTTGATCGTCTGACTGAGTATCAGAGGAAGAGAGTACAGGATCAGGAGGATTGTCAGAGTCTGTCACATTAGTCTGGGTTGGAACATCATTATCATCACATACTAACTTCATATGATCTAAATGCGATTCTTTATACTGACCAGTACTAATTTCTCTAACCTTATACTTATTACCAGTGATATGTTCAACTACTCGATAAGGACCAACAAACTTTTGAACAAGCTTTGGCATTGCAGACGTTTTGTTAAAGTTAGTCAGCATAACTCTCGAACCTACTTTGATTTTGGATGGCTTTGCTTGAGTGTTTGCGACTCTTGTAAATTCTGCTGTTGATTTATGAAGTGTTTCACGGATTCTTCTAAAAACACTTTGAGCTAAGCTGGTACGAGTTGCTATGAAATCATCAGGGTTGTAATTTGGTTTCGGATTAGAATATAACAACTCATAAGGCAAACGTTTATCTACACCGTACAATGCATAATGTGGAGTGTCACCTATAGAAACATTGTAAGCAGAATTTATAGCACACTGCACATCAGGTATAACTTCATCCCAAGTTTCACTGTTGGGATTGATAGTGGCTCTCAAGACATCAAGTACTTTCTTATTGGTTCGTTCCGCTAACCCATTGCTGGCAGGATGATGAGGAACAATGGTGGATTTAGAGATCTTGTACAAGGTGCACAAATTTTCAAGAATCTCATTACAGAATTCACCTCCATTATCTGTTACTAGGGACTTAGGGGTGGTATGCCTGCAGATAATGCGTTCTTTAAACGCTTTAGCTACTATCTCGGCAGTCTTATCTGCAATAGGAACTAACTCACAATATCTGGTGAAATGGTCTACCATAACACACAGATGTTTGTTGCCTTGGAGGGAACATTGGAAATTAGTTAACAAATCTAGCGCAACTCTTTCCCACGGTTCGCTAGTAGTTGGATACACTTGGATTGGATTAGGGCCATTAGCATTACCTTTATGTTGCATGCAGACACTACATTTCTTAACATACTCAGATATATCAGTTGCCATACGAGGCCAAAAGTATTTCAATCTGGCTTGTTTTACTGAACGATCCATACCAGGGTGTGCAACACCTGGTACATCGTGAACTAGCTGTAAGGCTACATTCACTAGTGACTGTGGAATTACTAACTGGTATACTCTTCTGCTAGGAGTACCCAACTCGGCTGTTCGATACAGTAATTCTTGGTTCATGACAAAGTCACTGATGCAGAGACGGTTGGTAGTGAGTCATCTACTGGTACACTGGTTACTGGTAACTGGTACTACTACTGAGACAAGGCCTGATTAACCAGGCTGTTACTGCTGGCCACACGTACTCCAACGTACGAACTACAGCCCAGCTGTTGCCGATCAGCCGGGTTATGGGTCGTAAGTCTACCGGTATATGGTCAGTAGTAACAGCCTGATTGATTAGACCCTGATCCATGAGGACTCCTTGTCGAGGACCGGGCTGCGGGGGCGTTGATCCCCGGAACAATCTCCAGGTAGACCCCCACCAGGTCTTTACACTCCCTAACTTTGTTGTACAACTACACCCCGAGTCCTGTCATAGTGTACATACCCTACACACCTACTGGGTCCTGCACCCCCTCCTCCCGATCCCACACCAGATGCTCCTGTCACACACTACACGTCAGCTGAGGTGCGGCGCTCACAAAAATAGAAGAAAAAATACGAACGGGAAGTAGGTGGGTACGCCTTCTGTTACCTATTCCTTTCTTGTCCCCTCCTCCTCCTCTTCCCATTCCTACTCCTTCCTTCCTTTTCCTCCTCCGGTCCCTTACCCATTTCTTCGCTTCATCACCTCTTGAGAGACTTCCTGTGCTTAGACGTTATTAAAAAACATAAACAAATAAGCTCTTTTCGACTCTTGGGGAGGCTTAACCGGAGTCTTTATGATGTAAATATTCTATCAATAGCATAAGTAACGCTATGTGTGTGCGATTCATAACCAGTATTTACCTGTAATATATACTGTGTGCCTCCATCAGCAACAGCTTGGTCCCAGGCTGGTCTGCGTGGTTATAGAGGCTGCTGGGTTAGCCACACACATCAATGCATTTGATAAGCAATTTGTCACCATACTGACAAGCAAGGTCGACGTGTGTAGGTTTATGCGGGGTCGACACAACAAATCATAGAGAGAAGCCATTCAAAACAATTCCTTATAATATATCGTTCGCTTTGTAGCGTGTCGATGTGCTTCCTTCTATACGATCAGCGCCGCAAGACATTCTCCATAACATTTTAAAATAAATATAGCATTATTGAGACTCGATAAAAAAAAAATCGATTGCTTAGTATTTACAATTTTGAGTATGTGTACCATGGGAGTTTGAAAGCGGCATGTGTAACCCCAAGAGTTTTAAGAATTAGTTTCTTGTGCTACCATTACGGCAGAGGTAAAATTTGTGCCCGCTGCCCGTAGTCCAGCGTATGCACCACAACCAGGTTGACCAGGAACAGTTTTGAGGAATTTATCCAGTTCCGTCTTGAAAAAACATGTACTGACAGAAGAGTGATTCGAACCCACGCCCGGAAAACCGGACTGCGATTCCGAACTTGTCGGCTATTCCACTAGCCTAATCACTCCCCAAAATACTTATTATGAATCTAATCAACCAAACTTAACCTCACCTAAAAAACGTTTGTAGAGACATTATCTAAAAAAGTTATATTAAAAATAAGTAACGTCCCAATGATAATGTTTTAAGCAGGAATATTATTTATGTTCAGAATAACAGCAAGTATGTTACGTATTAACTTATATGTATGTAGAAATACCTATTTGAGTAACTAGCTTACTAATCAGAGGACTGAATTTTTCTCCATATTCATACTGGTTGTAATGGTACACATGCTATCCTACCATCGGTTAACATTGCATTCATCAGTAAAAACATTCCCTGAGGAGTGACAACTGGTTGACCAGTCAGACTGAGTGGTGCCAGTGATGTCACCGAACATTTTGACAAAACTTTAAACTTTGTGATCACTTGAAATACAAAGGCTGGCGAGTCCTGTGCCAGAGTGGTGGAGGGAGACAGTACTGCCATGATTTTCCTGTACCAGAGTGGTGGAGGGAGACAGTACTGCCATGATTTTCCTGTACCAGAGTGGTGGAGGGAGACAGTACTATGATTTTCCGGTACCAGAGTGGTGGAGGGAGACAGTGTTGCCATGATTTTCCTGTACCAGAGTGGTGGAGGGAGACAGTGTTGCCATGATTTTCCTGTACCAAAGTGGTGGAGGGAGACAGTGTTGCCATGATTTTCCTGTAGCAGAATGGTGGAGGGAGACAGTACTGCCATGATTTTCCTGTAGCAGAGTGGTGGAGGGAGACAGTGTTGCCATGATTTTCCTGTACCAGAGTGGTGGAGGGAGAGAGTACTGCCATGATTTTCCTGTAGCAGAGTGGTGGAGGGAGACAGTACTACCATGATTTTCCTGTGCCAGAGTGGTGGAGGGAGACAGTACTGCCATGATTTTCCTGTACCAGAGTGGTGGAGGGAGACAGTACTGCCATGATTTTCCTGTACCAGAGTGGTGGAGGGAGACAGTACTGCCATGATTTTCCTGTAGCAGAGTGGTGGAGGGAGACAGTACTGCCATGATTTTCCTGTACCAGAGTGGTGGAGGGAGACAGTACTGCCATGATTTTCCTGTACCAGAGTGGTGGAGGGAGACAGTACTGCCATGATTTTCCTGTACCAGAGTGGTGGAGGGAGACAGTGCTGCCATGATTTTCCTGTAGCAGAGTGATGGAGGGAGACAGTGCTGCCATGATTTTCCTGTACCAGAGTGGTGGAGGGAGACAGTACTGCCATGATTTTCCTGTAGCAGAGTGGTGAAGGGAGACAGTGCTGCCATGATTTTCCTGTAGCAGAGTGATGGAGGGAGACAGTGCTGCCATGATTTTCCTGTAGCAGAGTGATGGAGGGAGACAGTGCTGCCATGATTTTCCTGTACCAGAGTGGTGGAGGGAGACAGTGCTGCCATGATTTTCCTGTACCAGAGTGGTGGAGGGAGACAGTACTGCCATGATTTTCCTGTAGCAGAGTGGTGGAGGGAGACAGTGCTGCCATGATTTTCCTGTAGCAGAGTGGTGGAGGGAGACAGTACTGCCATGATTTTCCTGTAGCAGAGTGGTGGAGGGAGACAGTACTGCCATGATTTTCCTGTACCAGAGTGGTGGAGGGAGACAGTACTGCCATGATTTTCCTGTAGCAGAGTGGTGGAGGGAGACAGTGCTGCCATGATTTTCCTGTACCAGAGTGGTGGAGGGAGACAGTACTGCCATGATTTTCCTGTAGCAGAGTGGTGGAGGGAGACAGTACTGCCATGATTTTCCTGTAGCAGAGTGGTGGAGGGAGACAGTACTGCCATGATTTTCCTGTACCAGAGTGGTGGAGGGAGACAGTACTGCCATGATTTTCCTGTAGCAGAGTGGTGGAGGGAGACAGTTCTGCCATGATTTTCCTGTACCAGAGTGGTGGAGGGAGACAGTACTGCCATGATTTTCCTGTAGCAGAGTGGTGGAGGGAGACAGTACTGCCATGATTTTCCTGTAGCAGAGTGGTGGAGGGAGACAGTACTGCCATGATTTTCCTGTACCAGAGTGGTGGAGGGAGACAGTACTGCCATGATTTTCCTGTAGCAGAGTGGTGGAGGGAGACAGTGCTGCCATGATTTTCCTGTAGCAGAGTGGTGGAGGGAGACAGTACTGCCATGATTTTCCTGTAGCAGAGTGGTGGAGGGAGACAGTACTGCCATGATTTTCCTGTAGCAGAGTGGTGGAGGGAGACAGTACTGCCATGATTTTCCTGTAGCAGAGTGGTGGAGGGAGACAGTACTGCCATGATTTTCCTGTAGCAGAGTGGTGGAGGGAGACAGTACTGCCATGATTTTCCTGTAGCAGAGTGGTGGAGGGAGACAGTACTGCCATGATTTTCCTGTAGCAGAGTGGTGGAGGGAGACAGTGCTGCCATGATTTTCAATCGCAGTAGTGTTTATTTTTTTTTTAAACACACCGGCCGCCACCACCAAGGTAGAGTGATCCAAAAAAGAGGAACCAAACTGACCGTTGTCTGCTCACTACAACCACATTAAAGGAAATAAGCCACGAAGAACTCATTAATTACAGTAATCATAATGTCCAAAAGATGGATGAAACGACCAGTAAACGCAGCTAATCATAAAACAGGATCATTTTTCACAGTGCGTAAAAAGCATGTTTCACCCCCAGTATGGCGTAAAAAGCACGTTTCACCCCCAGTATGGAGTAAAAAGCACGTTTCACCCCCAGTATGGAGTAAAAAGCACGTTTCACCCCAATATGGAGTAAAAAGAACGTTTCACACCCCCAGTATGGAGTAAAAGATAACTAAATAGAAGAAGCTTGTATGTCAACGTTTCCCTTTGTAAAAAATAACGAGATCAAATTATCATGACTTAATCCTTTTGTTTTTAAAACTGCGAAACGTAGAGACAACACGAGCTTGTTTTACCCCTTGTTCTTGCTCACAATGAATAAAATTCAAGTTTCAACAATGTGTGGAATGCTTAACAATTCGCAAACGGGCGAAATTATTTACAAATATTATCTTTAAGTCTACAGCTGGATTCGAACCTGTGCACTCTGCATCGAAGCAAGCAGTAGTTTTTCCACATAGCCAGTACCCCAGAAAAGTATGGACGCCTGTTGTGGACTGAGATAATGTTTGTAAATAATTTCACCCGTTTGCGAATTCTTAAGCATTCCAAAATCCCATTCGAAGTTCACTGCATGTGGTAGGATTTGATGAAATAGCTTATCACAAGCCTGGGGTCTGGCTGTGTTGCAAGCGTACTCCGTACATCGATGTAGTGCGTACAGGTTCGACTCCTGCTGGTGGGCATCGGACATTTTTACGGAATAGGTGAAAAAACGGCGGATACCAGCCGACGCTTTTTAAAATATTAATATTAAATGTTCTTAAATATATCAACATTAATACTGCCTCACGACAGTGAGGGTTACACACACACACATAATGAGGATATCACAAATGAAAGACCACTTGGGACCAGTGACCACGTGGTTCTCAGCTTCGAATATATGGTAGAGTTACAAATGGAGAGGGAAGCAGGAAGGGCAGGACGAACGAAGTCAAACTACAAGAGAGGGGGCTACAGAGGCATGAAGAATTTCCTGCACGAGGTTCAGTAGGACAGAGCACTGGCAGGGAAGTCAGTAAGTGAGATGATGGAATATGTGACAACAATATGCAAGGAAGCTGAGGAGAGATTTGTACCCAAGGGTAACAGAAATAACAAGAAGACCAGGATGAGCCCTTGGTTCACTCAAAGGTGTAGAGAGGCCAAAACCAAGTGTGCTTGAGAATGGAAGAAGTACAGAAGGCAAAGGACCCAGGAGAATGAGGAGACTAGTTGTAAAGCCAGAAATGAATATTCACAGGTAAGAAGGAAGGCCCAACGACAATACGAAAATGACATAGCATCGAAAGGCAAATCTGACCCGAAACTGTTGTACAGACACATAAGGAGGAAAACAACAGTTAAGGGCCAGATCAGGCTGAGGAAGGAACGAGGGGAGATCACAAGAAACGACAAAGAGGTATGTGAGGAGCTCAACATGAGATTCAAAGAAGTGTTCACAGAGAAGACAGAAGGGACTCTGGAAAGACGGAGAGGTGGGGTACACCATCAAGTGTTGGACACAATACATACAACCGAGGAGGAAGTGAAGAGGCTGCTAAGCGAGCTAGATATCTCGAAGTCGATGGGGCCGGATGCCATCTCTCCGTGAGACCTGAGAGAGAGAGCGGAGGCGCTATGTGTGTCACTAGCAACAATCTTCAACACATCTATCGAAACAGGGCGACTATCTGAGGTATGGAAGACAGCAAATGTAGTCTCAATTTTTAAAAAAGGCAACAGACACGAAGCACTAAACTACAGATCAGTGTCACCGATATGTATAGTATGCAGAGACATGGAGAAGATTATCATGAGAGGAGTGGTGGAGGGCCTAGAAAGGAATGAACTTATCAATGACAACCAGCACGGTTTCAGGGATGGGAAATCCTGCGTCACAAACCTACTGGAGTTCTATGACATGGTGACAGCATGGAAATAAATGGTATAAAATACCGACACAATGGAAATATAAACACTTAAGCAGTATAATGTGATCCTTTATTGACAACGTTTTGCCCACGCAGTGGGTTTTATCAAGTCACAAACAGATCTACCTGGGTGAAACATACGTGTCTATATATGATGGGAATGCTTTCGCCCACGGCGTCAATAAAGGATCACATTATACTGCTTAAGTGTTTATATTTCCATGGTGACAGCAGTAAGACAAGAGAGAGAGAGGGTAGGTAGACTGCATTTTCTTGGCCTCTAAGAAAGCCTTTGATACAGTTCCACACAAGAGATTAGTGCATAAGCTGGAGGATCAGGCGGGTATAACAGGGAAGGCACTGCAATGGATCAGGGAATACCTGTGAGGAAGACATCAGCAAGTCATGGTATGTGATGAGGTGTCAGAGTGGGAGCCTGGGACGAGAGGGGTTCCACAGGGGTCAGTCCTAGTACCGGTGCTGTTTCAGGTATATATGACATGACGGAAGGAATAGACTCAGTGTCCCTGTTTGCAGATGATGCAAAGTTGATGAGAAGAATTCAATCAAACGAGGATCAGGAGGAACTACAAAGGGATCTGGACAGACTGCAGGCCTGATCCAGATTCAACCCCACCAAGTGCAAAGTCAGGAAGATTGGGGAAGGGCAAAGAAGACCGCAGACGGAGAACGGTCTAGGGGGCCAGAGACTACAAACCTCACTCAAGGAAAAGGATCGTGGGGTGAGTATAACGCCAGGCACATCTCCTGAGGCGCACATCAACCAAATAACTGCTGCAGCATATGGGCGCTATATATATATGCCGTGCCAAATAGGTAAAACTTGCTATTTTGGGTTAAATAGCAATGTTCTTCTTGTCAAATAAAGCAAGTGAAAATTTGTGTATGCAATAATTTCGTAAAAAATCATTCTGAACCTAACGAAAAATATATATATAATTGTGTTTGTTTATTATTAAATTATTGTAAACTTATCTAAAATATATTAGTTGGATTAGGCTAAATTAAGTTGTGTTTGTTATAATAAGGTTAGGTAAGTTTTTTAAGGTTCTTTTGGTACAAAATTATTAATTTTTTACATTAACATAAATGAAAAATATATCTTTAAACGTATAAGAGAAAATTTTAGAAAGGACTTTAATTTTATACGAGTTCTTGCTAACTAACCAGGTTTACCTATTCGACACGATATATATATATATATATATATATATATATATATATATATATATATATATATATATATATATATATATATATATATATATATATATATATGTCGTGCCGAACATGTAAAACTGGTCATTTAGCAAGAACTCATTTAAAATTAAGTTCTTTCTAAAATATTCTCTTATACGTTTAAAGATATATTTTTTTCATTAATGTTAATGTAAAAATTTTTAATTTTGCTCCGAAAGAATCTTAGAAAACTTACCTAACCTTGCTGTAACAAGAACAATTTATTTTAGCCTAACCCAACTAAATATATTTTAGATTTGTTTACAATAATTTAATACTAAACAAACACAGTGAAATATATTTTTTTCGTTAGGTTCAGAATGATTTTGGCGAAATTATTGCATACACAAATTTTCGCTTGTCCTGTATGGCAAGATGAGCGTTGCTATTTAAGCCAAGATGGCAAGTTCTGCCTATTCGGCACGACATATGTATATATATATATATATATATATATATATATATATATATATATATATATATATATATATATATATATATATTACTGTACCCACGGAACAAGTGGTATTGATCAATAACAACAATGCACTAACCAAGGAGTCGAACCCATGCTATTTTGTCCCGCCTCGTGGTGAGAGAAAACGTATGACGCTTTAGACCACTAAACCACACAATCCTTAACAATGGTGCATCCAGCCAAGCTAGATATAGCTTGGCTGGATGCACCATTGTTAATATTTTTGGGTGTCTGGAATGGATTAATTGGATTCACGTTATTTCTTATGAGAAATATTAAAAAAAATACATTTATAGAGAATAACTATAGTTATACATACAGAAAAGGGATGATGAAATTTGAGGGTCCAATGTACACACACACACACACACACACACACACACACACACACACACACACACACACACACATATACACACACACACACACACACACACACAGTGGAGCTAAAAGTGGAGAGGGTAACAGGAGTAGAAAGGTAACGGTATCGGTATCCAGACCAGAGCTTTGGTGAGATGGGTAAGGAAGAAGGATGGGTAAGGATAGAAATTTTGGAAAAGGGTGGGAGGGGGGAGAGAGGTAGGATATAAAAGGTAAGTGGCCCAACCACTTTGGTGTAATTTAAAAAGTGTACGTGAAATGATAAGATATTCTTTAAGAGGTATAAGACTAACCCATCAGAGTCACATAGATATAACAGAATATAAGTACATGACTCTGAATTGGTAGTAATTATACAAGTTGCAATTACTTTTTTTTTTTGCGATTGCACAACGGATATTTATGCGACAATGAAGGCAATAATTTTTTGGCCAGTTTATAGAATTCCGTGACAATGGCTTCTTACAGGTGGTGTCCAGCCATAGTAAATAGCATAATTTTTACATTAGATTGTTATATAAGATGTCTCCCTAATTGGGGGCGATGATGTTTTCAGTATACATAGAAGGGTTCTGGTGTTACCCAATCTTCTTCATCAGGGAGGTTGCTCAATATCATGGGTCGAGGGTAATCATCTTTATGTATAAAACGACGGACCCTCTGTGGGAGAGTCATTCTTTGAGTCCTGTGAGGAGGAGTATTGATAATATAATCCGTGGTATTTACCACTTGTATAGGATGTTCTCTATCTGGCATGTATAGTTCTTGCATTGTGTAGAGTTGTTTCTTTTTTAGGGTGTCAAGGCGTACATTTATGGCAGTAACATCTTGTTGTATGTGTAAATCTGCCATTTTTACTCTGTCTCTCCTCCTGGTATCGGTAATGAAGCGAAGAGCTCTATTCTGGACCCTTTGTAACCGTAGCATATTTGTCTTTGTTGTTAATGACATTGGGACACAAGGGTATTCGAGTATAGGTCTTATTAACATTTTATACAGATGTTTTTTGACATGTTGAGGGGCTTGATTGAATCGAAAGAGACTGCTAAGACCGGCTTTGGCTATGTTGATCTTTTTAGTTACATGAGATGTTGAGTGGAGCAGCCTGTCTATTTCGTATCCCAAAAATCTTGTTAGGGTTTCTAATGGCTATAGGTGTACCTCTGATGGAGATACCTCCTTTATCTTCAATTGTTGATGCAAAACATCCTATCGTGCTAACAAGGACCTTGTCAGGATTAGTCGTAATTCTCCACTTCTTTTCCCAATTAAATGTTCGACGAAGTTCAATATTCATTTTTTTCTATGACTCTCTCATACTTGTATTTTCCTGTTACCGGAGTTGATGAGACGACATGAATAACATCATCTGCAAACTGTGTCACAATCGTATCACTAAACTCTGGTTGAGGAAGGTCATTCACATAAATGTTGAACAGAAGTGGACTGAGACAAGAACCTTGTGGGACACCAGCCGTCGGTATAAAAGGCTCTGTCGACCTGCCATGAAAGGTGGGAATGATTTTTCTTTGAGTTAAGAAATTATATATTACTCTGAGGAAAGTAGAAAGGAAAAAGCTAAACTATAAAAGGGGGGACTACACAGGAATGAGGATCTTCCTGCAGGAGGTTCAGTGGGAACACGAGTTGGTAGGAAAATCAGTAAACGAAATGATGGACTTTGTAACAACAAAACGCAAGGAGGCAGAGGAAAGGTTTGTCTCCAAGGGTAACAGAAATAATGGGAAGGACAGAACAAGCCCTTGGTTTACCCGAAGGTGCAGGGAGGCAAAAACGAAGTGCTCTAGAGAATGGAAAAAGTACAGAAGGCAAAGGACTCAGAAGAATAGAGAGATTAGTCGACGAGCCAGAAACGAGTATGCACAGATAAGGAGGGAGGCGCAGCAGCAGTATGAAAATGACATAGCATCGAAAATCAAGTCTGATCCAAAACTACTCTACAGCCACATCAGGAAGACAACAGTCAAGGACCAGGTAATCAGGCTGAGGAAAGAAGGTGGGGAGCTCACAAGAAACGACCAGGAGGTATGTGAGGAGCTCAACATGAGATTTCAAGAAGTATTTACAGTGGAGGCTGAAGGGACAACGGAAAGACAAAACAGTGGGGTACAGCAACAAGAGATATACCAACAAGTGTTGGATGAATTACACACAACTGAGGAGGTGGAGAAGCTCCTAAGTAACCTTGATACCTCAAAGGCGGTGGGACCGGACATCTCTCCAGGGGTCCTTAGAGAGGGAGCAGGGACACTACGTGTGCCACTAACCAAAATCTTCAACATTTCCCTTGAAACTGGGAAACTACCTGAAGTATAGAAGAAGGCAAATGTAGTCCCCATCTTTAAGAAGGGAGACAGAAATAAAGCACTAAATTATAGACCAGTGTCACTGACATGTATAGTATGCAAAGTCTTGGAAAAGATTATCAGGAGGAGAGTGGTGGAGCACCTGAAGTGGAACAAGATTATAAACGACAGCCAGCACGGATTCATGGAAGGCAAATCCTGTGTCACAAACCTACTAGAGTTTTATGACAAGGTAACTGAAGTAAGAAATGAGAGGGAGGGGTGAGATGATTGCATTTTCTTGGACTGCAAGGCCTTCGACACAGTTCCTCACAAGAGATTAGTACAGAAGCTAGAGGAACAGGCACGTATAACAGGAAGGGCACTGCAATGGATCAGAGAATACCTAACAGGGAGGCAACAGCGAGTCATGGTCCGTGATGAGGTATCACAGTGGGCGCCAGTGACGAGCGGGGCCCCACAGGGGTCAGTCCTGGGACCAGTGCTATTCTTGGCATATGTGAACGACATAACGGAAGGGATAGACTCAGAAGTGTCCCTGTTTGCAGATGACATGAAGTTAATGAGGAGAATTAAATCAGACACGGACCAGACAGGTCTACAAAGAGACCTGGACAGGCTGGATGTGTGGTCCAGAAACTGGCTCCAAGAATTTAACCCCGGCAAATGCAAAGTCATGAAGATCGGAGGAGGGCAAAGAAGACCGCAGACAGAGTATAGACTAGGAGGCCAAAGGCTGCAAACCTCACTTAAGGAGAAAGACCTAGGAGTGAGTATAATACTGAGTACATAGCCAGAAGC